>NC_056730.1:123570407-123630407 GCF_019279795.1 Protopterus annectens | reverse complement strand
AAGTTCAAAGTCTGATTGTTGCACCAGATCATCTGTAGAGAGCAGCGTTGGTGATCTGTCCTACCTCTGCCACCACCATGTTTGTTGAAGTAGCCCATCACAAGTATGAACACGGATGAACTCAGAGCTGAACACTGATGCATACCCCCACCCCCTCCTACTGGAAATTCTTCTGTAAGACTAAACACTGCTTTTGTATCAGTGAGTACTTGTACGTAGCCTATACTTATTCTATCATTTTTTCAGGAATTCAAACCATTGCAGGACTGTCCACATCAGCTTTCTTTGGGTTTTGTCATATGCTTTCACCAAATCTAAGAATGCCAGCTTGGAATATTTCCTTATCAGTAGCATTTTCTTCATTATTTGTTTTATTATAAATGTCTGATTGATTGTACTGTATCCTGACTGAATCTGAGCTGCTAATCTCCCATCCTACTTTTTCTGCAGTGATCTGGGATATGTTTATTTCTCCATACTGCAATAATTCTCCCCAGAAGCCATTTCTTCCCTAATGCACCCTACAACTTGTTCATGCATGCCTTCTCAACTGACCTGATATATGCAATGAGACAGATATTTGTTGAATAAATTCATACTTTTTTCACAAAGACATCTGGTAAGCAAAGGTCATTCACTAAGCATTCTGGTCTGTTATCATGTGCAATTTTATTGTTTGTCTCCCTTTATGAGTTGACTTAATTTCCTGTTTACAGTAAGGGGTCTTTCAAACATAATGCTTCTGCCCTCAGGGCACAAATTTAATTTGAGTTTTGCTGGACAGCGGATATTCTGCATTGTGCATTTTCAAATCAAAATATCAGTCCAATAAACATGACATGATAAGCACAAATTAATGTGTGATAGATATGGGAGTAATGTCAAGGATAAATTTAACAATGGACTCATCAATTTTTGCTGTAAAGTGCATTTTGTTTTCAAAAAGGTTGATGTTCTGTTAATAATAAGTTCAAAACTTGCAGTAGTTTGTAGAAAACTAATACATGCCATAAGACATATACAGTTTAAATATTTTGTCCATTTATGTGGCAAAGTAATCACATTTCTAATAATCTTTAATCTTAGTTAGATAACTCAGAGAATGATTTGTTTTAACATTTTTATAAAGAGCACATCCACATTGATATACACTCCATGAAGTTTTTCTAAAGGTGCTTATTTTATATTCTTGTGTCTACAATTTTTGGTTTGGTTTGGAGTTGTAGATCCTTCATTCCTGGCTATGGATTTCTAAAGTTTCTCTTTTAACATGTTTCATTGCTTTATCTCATCAAATAGCAATCATACAGTGGAGCTAGAACTCCAGAAAGAACTGGTAAGCTATACTGTATGTATGTATGTATGTATGAGACCAGTGAAAAGACAGTAAGAAGTACAGCACTGGCAGTTTCAAAGCAGCTGTAAGGAGGAAGGCAGCAAATAATACCCTGCCACATTGTTTGATGAGATAGCTGGGATCTCCTCCTCACTAATAAAACACCCACTTATCACTGGCTATCACAACAAGGTAACACACAAATGAAGGTTTGGACTATTACCATTACATGCAAGTGAAGAAATTTTATAAAATAAATTGATTACCAGAATAATTATGAACCAGTATACACTCAAAAGAAGTCAGCATTATTTATCTGTGTTCCACTTACATGTTTACTACTTGATACACCTCATGGCTTTTATTTTAAAATGCACTGCTTTGATACATATAGGATCAAAGGATCATAGGAGGTTACTTGGCTAATGGCCCTGTGGCCCTTAAAAGCCTTGCCAAGAGTTTACCCCTAAAAAGAAAGCTCAATCATCACCTGTCACCCCTGTCAATGAGAGACACAGGTGGAACCCCTGGGACAAATCTGTGGTTTCCCATTCACTCATCAAGGTTGCACTTGAAGAGTATCAGCAAGGTACTCTGACATTTGTGGGAAGTCTATTGTAGAGACAGGGTAGCCTCTGGGAGGCAAACCTGTCTCTCCAGCAGGCTTTGTTGATATTGCATATTAGATTTAGACCTTTTGAGCACGTAATTCACGAGGAGTTAGACTTACAGATATGGATCCTTAATTTTGACTGCATACCGTGTCTGTCTCAATACCTGCTTGGCACTTAATAAAATGACAGTTAAAGAGGTTCCATGCTGTTTTCCTTCTAGGACAGATTCATTTCCTCTGAAGGTTTTAGACGTAATTCCTTTAAGGAAAATGCGCTAACAGGTAGATAAACCAAGTAAAGTAAGTAAGTAGTAAACTGCAACTCATTTAACTAAGCTTCACCACTTTTCATTATTAAAACAAAGAGAGAAAACAAAGACAGGGTGGAGATTAATGTTTCTTTAAGAAATGTACTAAAGTATATTAAAAAGGATAGGGAAAGTCAACTGGCTTTGTAGCTATTGTGTACGCCATTGCTCTATTTAAAAGTTCTTGTTTCAGACATCACAGGTATTACAAAAATGCACAACAATTTAAAGAGGTTAACAGGAGTGTTGCACAGACATTAAGTCATTGTAAGTTTACTTAGGAATTGCTCTGACCCCACTGTCAGTAATGACATTTTTCACTAATGACATTGCATGTTTCATTCTGATTAGAACAGAGGATAAGGATTTATTTTTAGTGTGACCACGTGATGTACTTTGAGTATTCTGAACTTTTATGTAGATGAAAGTTGGCGTGCATTAATTGAGAGAATAATTGTCAATGTGTCTGTACAATTGATCTGTATGTTTCACTTCAAAGTATTTAAACTAAGAAGTAATGCAACCCTGCTCATTTCTGAAAAACAACAGATGGATTTAACATGAAGCTGAAATACTTATTGACTGAAATATAATCAGTGAGTGAAATAAGGCAATGCAGAGTAGAAAAAAAAGACAAAAAGCATAAATGGAAGATGAAAACTACAAGAAAAATGGTAATAAGAGAACTGCACAGTTACTTCTCCAAGTGTCTTTTCTCTAGTCATCTACAAAGGTGCTTCACCAGCTGCATCTTTTGCTTTTTTATGACCTCAAAACTGATCTCTTTTTCCTTCCTTCCCATATTTTTTTCAAGTATATCATTTTATTTTTGCTTTCACCTCTCTTACCCTTAAGCTGTAACCAGTCTGTTTTGTATTCTCAAGCGTATTTCTCCTTTTGACACAACTGGTTCTTTAATAGTCATTTGTTACTTTTTCATGCTTTTTTTTACTACTCATAATAAAGGGCTGAATCAAAGTTATTTGCCCTTGTACACATTCTCTCTCCTACTGCAGGGGTATTGCCACCTAATGTGGCATGATTACTGCTGATGAATGGCTACATCTATCTGTTCCATCATTTAACACTTTCTGAGCTGAATCAGAGTACAGTTGAAATATGTTTGTCAGGAGTCTCTCTCTGTTCATTCCATTGCAGATTCCCCTTCAAAAAACATCCTTGTGTGACCTATCAAGATCATTGGGTACTTACGTATTATCGCAACCAGATTTTTGTGGTTGGGAATAGTGCCTACCTGCTCACAAATTACTGGCTGGAAGATTTATAACTGCAAATCATAGTCCTTACTACTTTCCAAAAAGTTTACATGACTTTAAGGAACAGGAACAATTGAAGAAATCCTCTTCCTGTTTCACCAGCATTACAAATGCACGCATTATGTAAAAGTATGTGTACTGCCCTAACACTTGGTAGTAGTTAACTTGATTACAACTAGGTCGCAGTGCGCTTCCCTGCCAGGCCAGCCAGCAGCCTTAACTCCCCCCTCTTTGCTGCTTGGCTATCCTACTTTACCTTCTATAATTATATCCCCTATACTGATCTATGATAGCTCCCTCCTTCCCTTTACCTGATATCTCTCCCTGGGGCCTCTACTGAATTAAACTGACTGGCTACTAGGTGGCGCTCCTCTACCTTCTTACTGTCCTGACTTCTTTGCCAACACCCACTTTATCTCCCCTATACAGCCCCCTGACATCTTTCCTCTACTCTCTCCCTCACCACTGTCCCAGTACTACCTACCCACTCTTCGCTTTACAAACACCCTTTCTCTATCCTTTTAAGCCCCTACCTTTTCTCTCTGTCCTTCATCTACATATCTACTCACTACTCCACTTCTCAGCAGTCTTTCTTTCTCCTACATATCTCTGCAAATCTTACCTTGACTATCTCTCTTTACTGATTGTCTTCCTCACTTTCTCCTCCTTTGGCTCTAGCCGCTCCGTTCACCCTGCGGGCTCACTCCACTCCCCTACCCTGCCCCCAAATTCCACCCGCCCCCAGCACCTCTACATTTATTCCTAACAGACCCATTTTACCATATCAATTATCCAGTCACAGTCCTCTTATTATTACCCCTCCCCAGATTCATTATCAAATTATAGTCCTCCTCTTATTTCCCCACCCACTCTTACTCCTCCCACTCTACTTCCTACACCTATCTACACTTAGTCTTCCCCTGTGCTGTCCACAATTCAAACTCTCCCCTTCCACTTCTACACCTTCCCTCCTCAACTAGCATATTAACTCCCATTACACTTCTCTCTTCATTACCCCACCCATTCCAAACATGCCCTCCCAAATCCCCTTTACTATCCAACTCCCCTGCTCCCTTCTCATCTTACTAATTCCTTTGTATCTTGCTACTTCTTACTCCTACAAAGCTCCCTTACTCCTACCTCCTATTCAAACTATCCCTAACACTTCCACTCCATATCCTCCTCCCTTATTCCGCCCAACCTACTGCATCTTTTGCATCCCAAACTGTTTTCCACCTCAACAAAAACTCTCTCTCTTAAACTACTGCTAACCCCAGAAAACTACCTACTATACAAACCTAATAGGCTAAAACATATCACCTGTAATGTCCTAGCCTTATCTGGAGACACTCACCCTAACCCTGGCCCCTGCCTCAGTACAAACTACTCCTTCCCTCCACCCCCTTCTTCCCCACTACAAATAACACTTTCCCCCTCCCCCTTCTCCACCCACTTCCTCTCTTAGCACTCTCAAGATCTTCACTATCAATGCCCAGAGCCTTAACAACAAATTTCACCATGTACAAGCCTGGATTAATCACAACCAACCTGACATCTTAGCCATCTCCAAAACATGGCTAAAACCCCATATTACTGACTCTGAAATCTTACCTCCAGATTACCACATCCTCAGAAGTGACCATTTAAATAACAAACGTGGTGGCTCTGCTCTAATCTACTCCAACCTCCTCTCCCTAATTCCTCTTCAAATCCCTACCCCTCAATTCAAAAATTCTGAAATCACAGCAAGCCTTCTCTGTTTGAATAAACATAAGAATATCTGCATCATTTCCTTATATATCTTCCCTGGCAATAATATCTCTACCCTTGAGAATATTCTTCACTGGGGTCTCAACTGAAATAAAATATGAAACTTATATTCTAGGCAATGTCAATCTTGACTGGAATAAAATCAACACGTCATCCCCCTCCCTATCCATTAACCTTTACAACTTCACGCAAATAATCCATTCAACAACTCGTCCTAACAAAAACCACCCCCCAGGGTCTATCATAGATTGAATTCTAGTTTCCCATCCAAACAAAATCATTCTCTCTGGCACTATCTCCGACACCATCAGTGACCATCTCCCTGCCTTCATTCATCGATCAACTAACTCCATCCAACACCAACATCATTACATTCAAACTCGTAACCTTAGCAACTTCAACCCCTCAATTTTCTCTAACATTTTTAAACAAATTAACTGGCAAATCCTAAACACTCTCCCACTCAACAACACTGTAGAGCATTTTAACTATATCTTCCTAAATACTCTTAACTCCCTAGCCCCTCTAAGAAACAAATGAATCAAAGCCAATCCTGCTCCTTGGCTGACCAAAAAAACTAAACAAACTATGCATCACATAGACAAAGCCTGGAAGCTTTATCAGAAAATTAAACTGTCTTCTGCCTTGCTCCAATACACCCAACTCTGCAATCAAGTAAAACAACTTATCACCAAGGACAAAAAATATTACTATAATAAACTTCAGTCCAACAACAATAAGAACCCAAAGCAATTCTGGAAATCAGTCAACTCCCTTCTCCATCCTGGCTAGAGGAATAATCCCTGTCCTGACCCTAGTTTAACTGACAAGGAGCTGAGCTCCCACTTCAACACCTTCTTTACTGAATCCATAGCTAAACTAACCAAAACATTCCGAAATAAAAATCCACCTAACTCCCTCTTCTCAACACCCAACAACCCTAATAATTTCCAGCTCAAACCTGTTTCCACCATTTTTATAAAAAATATTTTATTTTTTTTTTTTTTTTATAAAAAAGCTTTTATCCAAACTAAAGCCATGCTCTAATGCCCCTGACAACATACCCTCCTCCTTCCTCAAATGCGCAGCCGAAGGTATTGCTCTCCCAATTATTATCCTGATTAACAGATCCATAAATGAGTTGTACGTACCCAAACTCTGGCTTTCAGCCTACATTCTACTGCTTCACAAAGGAGGCAAAAACACCACTATTTCTAACTTCCGCCCCATTGCCCTACTCTCTCCAATATCTAAAATTCTAGAAAAATGTGTCCACCACCAACTTTTGCCCTACTTAACTCAGAATCACTTACTAACACCCACCCAGCATGGCATCCGTCCTGGCCACAGTACCATAACTGCCTTACTATCCTTTCTAGAAACTGTCAATCAAGCCCGAGATACTGGACTTATTGTATCCACAGTACTGCTAGATCTATCTAAAGCCTTTGACACCAACTCCCATATGCACCTCCTCTCTCTCATCTCGCCATCCTTAATCTCTCCCCTAATACTCTATCCTGGTTCTCCAGTTACCTATCTGACAGATCTCAAGCTGTTAGATGGAAGAACTCCACCTCTTCCTTCTTGCCTACACCTACTGGCATTCCTCAGGGGTCCATCCTCGGACCCATGCTTTTCAATATCTTTATAAATAAGCTTCACACTGTCATCCCTGACACTACAGTCATCCAATACGCTAATGACTCTACCTTAGTCTGTGCCACCCCCAACATTCCTGAACTACTGACTAAAACTCAAATAGCTTTTTCCACTACAGAGAACTGGATGCACCAAAACCACCTCTCCCTCAACTCCAATAAATCTAAAATATTAATTTTCCTCCCCACCAGGGCTTCCTCCTCTGACAAAAACGCTTTCAGTGTCCTAAGCCAAACTAACACTGCTATAGAAGTAGTCCCCCTGCAAAACTCCTTGGCATTACCATAGATGAACACCTCAAATTTGATCTCCACATACAACAAAACATAAAGAAAACCCACCAAAGGCTAGGTATGCTATATAGGAATAATCAATTTATTTCCAACTCCTCTAGGCATATCCTGGCAATTACCTATCTCCTACCCTCTCTTCTATATGGAGCCCCTCTTCTAACCAATTTGTCTGCTTCCAACACCTCTGAACTTGAAGCTTGCTATAATAAGATCACTAAATTTGCCACTGAATCCAAAACCTCAACTCACCACTGCCTTAGCCTACAATCTCTGAACTGGTTAGAACTCCCTAACCACCTAGACTGTCTCCAACTAACCAACGCTCACAAATTAATATTCTTCCCAGATAAATGCCCAGCCTTAATGAACATCCTTCCCCCATACATCCCAAACAGACCTCTCAGATCTGAACACCAAAACCTAATCTCCATTCACAAACCCAAACGTCCCGCTGGCCAGCTTCTACTACTTCTCTCTAGGTAAAAAATGAATCTCACTCCCTCCTTCACTTAGGACTATACCTAACACTGAATCCTTCAAGAAGCAACTTTTCCTACACCTATATTCCAAATGGAAATGCTCCTGCTTTCACCCTACATAAATTCCAGGGATTCTTCCCACTAAGCTCTCCATGCTCCTGCTCCACTATACTCTCAAGCTTATTTCTATTCCTCCAAAAATCAGAACTAGCAGACTTTAATTAACTCCAAGTATGTAAATATTGTAAACATCTGAAGTCCATTGGAAAAAAAAATATATATATATATGTATATGTATATATATATATATATATATATATATATATATATATATGTATGTATATTCTGTTTACACTGTCTTATGATGTATATTACGTTTTTGCAATTTCCTGAATGTATGAATCTTACTCTTGTACTTTACCTCTAACATTATGTAAACTTTATTGTATTTTGTAACCTTTATTGTATTGTATTGTATTGCTTATGGAGCTTTCCTCCCCGGGCCTCCACTGAAAATGGGCACTTCTTGGCCCAGTAGACTTCCCTGGTAATCAAACTGAAAATAAAATAAATAAATAAATGAGTTGTTATGGCTGGTGTCGTACTGTGTGTTGGAATATTTTTTCACACTGGGCAATGGATCCTTCACAGAAGGAAAACACAGAAATGCTATGTTTGCTTTCGGTAAACTTGGTCCTTGTAACCAATCCATTTTCATTAATCTTTTAAGAACCATTGCATTGTTAATGATTTGACATGATGAGGGTGGATATTTTGCACTTCACTGTTTCTGAAGAGTCTTTTCAGAAAACCGATTCCTGTCCCCCATTTTCCTTTTCGACACAAATGTTTCCAACTGTAAAGAAACAGTATGGACTTCTTACTGAATATAGTATTGTATATACCAACACAAATGCCAACGGAATGATAGGGTTTTCAACTGACTTTCGGCCATCACAAATGCAGGCATTATGTTTTCAGGTTTCAGCAATTAACTCGAGTAATGACATGCTGTTAATTTGGCATAACGCATTAAGTGAAGTTACCCAACATATATATATATACTTGCTCCATTTCACTAGAACTGTTTACATAGCCACAGAACTCCGTCAGTAAAAATTGGGGAACTTCTGTATTATCGTTTTGTTTCACAAGCACCATCATACAAAAAGAAATGTGGGGTTTTCTCACCCCATTTCACTGTAACATGAACTAGTTTCCCAGTAATTTTAGTAATGATAGTCACTATTCCCTGCACACTTTCTTCCACAAACTGTAAATAATGCAACTGACAGTACAATAGCAGGCATGATAACTCGAGCATGTGTCTGTAACGGACGCAAAAAAGGAAGATGATTTCTGAACTTGTTTCAGTTTGTAAAAGTTATGTACAGTTTTTGGCCACTTCTAAGGACTTACAATAACACTTTGAAGTGTTTAATGCACTCTCTTTTGTGGAGGTATGCGCATTTCGCAACCGCAAAAATCTGGTTGCGATAATACGTAAGTACCGATCATTGTTTTAATTCAGTCTTAGCCATCAGTACACTATGCTTAACAATCTGTGTGGAGGGTTCCCATTCAGAAGCCTGAAACATCATAAGCCTGAAAATCAAAATCCTGAAAGCAAAAGCCTGAAAATTCAGAATCCTGAAAACTCAAAATCCTGAAAGCCCAAAATCCTGAAAGACCAAAATCCTGAAACTCAAAATCCTGAAAATACAAATAATGCTAATATGTCACTATAAAGACACTAATATCTACCAACTGACCCTGACCCTAACCCTAACCCTAAGGTCCGTCACTATCGCACACTCACCTGACCCGCGCCCTAACCCTAACTCACTTAAACCGCCCTAACCCCAATATTTGTCACTATTGCATACATGCCTAACCTGCGCCCTAACCCTAACTCACTTAAACCGCCCCTAACCCTAAAATAAAACCAACCGCACACTTACCTGACCCCAACACATGACCTAACACCACAGGGCTAACAATAGCAAAGCCACAATGACATCAGTATGTCTATTTTGTGTTTTCAGGATTTTGAGTTTCAGGATTTTGGTCTTTCAGGATTTTGGGCTTTCAGGATTTTGAGTATTCAGGATTCTGAATTTTCAGGCTTTTGGTTTCAGGATTTTGATTTTCAGGCTTATGATGTTTCAGGCTTCTGAATGGGAACCGTGTGGAGGCATATTTTTAGTAAGAAAGTCATCGAGTACTAGAAAAATGAAAATCTGTATACATTGACATTATTATTAAATGAATACTGCTCACTATAGTGTTATACTTATTCAGAGCACAAAGCAACATTGCGTTGAAAATTGACAAACTATGAACTATGAACTATAAAACTATGAACTATGGCAATGCAGCTATTAAAACTATCAGTGCAAAACAGAAATGTGCAAACCCAAGAGATGAAAAACAGGGCCCTTTAAAAGTTAATGTGACAGATATGAAATGTGACAATGGTGTTCAACTAAATGTCATATTGTGCTCTTCTTTATCTTCTTATGGAAAAGGAAAAAACATTTGATATGGACATTTATATATTCCAAAATGTTATAGTCATACATACAGTATATACAAGCTAGGTGTACCACTGTAAGCAAATGTTTTGTTTGCAATAAACATAAAGCACAGCTGTGATTTAAAGGCTTAATTAATGCTATAAAATAAGAATGATGAATAGAGACATTCACATCTTCACAAAATGTATATCTGTACATAAGTATAAGCTGGATGTACAACTCCATATGAATGTTTAATAATTAATTGGCACAAAGCACAGCTCGAGTTTGAGGTACTTATTATGCTATATAGTGATGTATTCTTAGGCAAATACACAATATAATTAGTGAATTCTGTTAACAGGGCACTCAAGTAAGCATACTGCATTGAGTGGAATTTTTGAATGTTCTTGTCATGGCACAGGGTATATACTTCTGTACAGAAAGGTCACCTGGTTACCAAGATATTAAAGGCTTACACATAAGTGGGGTGTTAAAGTGTAACAAGAAAACCTTGACAGGGAAGAACTAACTTATAGGTCACAGACTGAAGGTGAACGACATCTTTTATAAAGCCAAATTTGAGACAGTAATTGTATTTTAAACAAGACTATGTAAAGCAATTAAATAAAAAAAATAAGATTCTCAGGTGAACAGATTGGGAGAGTACTTCTGTGAGAAAATGGTGTTCTGTTAAATACACAGAGCATATACTGGGCATTATTTTATGCCAAGGTAAAAGGCGTTGGCAGGGTGAATAGTAACAAGAGAAGGCAAGAAGAAAATACAGCAGTAGTTAAAGTGCAGATTATTTTATATGGATTAAAACAGTAAAGGTCTGCATAAATGGCTCAGAGATCTGATTACAAATAAGTAACAAGCAACATTCATTGCTTGTATATTCCTACAATGGAAATAGAGAGAATGCAACCACAGGATATGGGAATGTGACAGAAATTACATTTGTACTGGAAGCACAGGGTAGCCACAGTATTTGGGGCTATGACTGCTGTCTGCATGCAACGTAATAATCTATTCAGCATGAGTTTGAGGAACAGGTTCAAGCTGCTAGGCATCTAGAATTTCTCTTATGGTACATTTGGTGGAGGACACATAGCTGAAGTCAAATTCAGCTGCACAGACATTTAGCTGTCACAGATTCAGTGAGGGCACTCAGGAGCATGCAGCACCATGTCCACAGCTTCAGTGATCAAATGCACAGTGGAAGAAATAATGTCAATGACCAGTAAAGCACCTAGTAAGATCAGGCAATATGGCCATAACTGGCAGGGGGATGTCCAGTCGATGTGTCAGTGGCAGTGAAAATGTGATGTACAATGAGCCTTCACTTTGTTAATAGTGTGCATGTGCGTGTGTGTGTGTGTGTGCGTGTGCGTGTGCGTCTGTGTGTGTGTGTGTGTGTGTGTGTGTGTGTGTGTGTGCACGCATGTGAATGTGTGGATCATTACCCCATGCACAGTGCAGTGTGTAGGAAACAGTGCCTAAAACAAACTCTGGAGCATAACTGTGACCACAGCAGCATGTAGGATTATTTAACTGATCTGTGCACTTGATTAAAGATGTTATGGGCATTATGCTGCATACTTGCCTGTGTCACCAGTGAATTTGTGACAGCCATATGTCTCTCTGCAGCTAAATGTCACTTCAGCCATATGACGCCCACTAAATTTACCACAGAAAAATGTCTCTCTGTTTAGCAGCCTGAACACACAGAAACATTGGCACAATACTATGCAAACAGTCATGGAGACCATAAGATGACTAGCCATATACACCATTATGTAGACACACATAAAAGTTCTTTCCACAATTTACAAGCACTTAATAATAGTGCTCACCTCCCATACCAAGTAGCAATGTTTATGATAACCAAGATGCAGATTAGTGTCTACCCATCTAATAATCAACACTAGCCTTAAAGGAAGATAAAGTAGTACTTTGCTCGAGCTGTAGTGGTAACTCAGTCCGTAGGCTGGGAATATCCTGAGTTAAGAACCCGTCCTTCTGATGAGCCTTACTTATTTGCTGATGTACATTTAGGGCCATAGGATGGGTGTTTGCAGAGTCACTGGGTCTGTGACAAAATAAGTCAAGCAGGAATGGTCCTCCTGGCTTATAAAGAAAGATAGTGGTCACATTGGAACAACTATAAGGACAGTTATTATAATATATCAGAATAAACTTAAAACCCCCCTGAGGATATACAAAAATCAAATAAGCTTTAAAAACCCACACTGTATGATGAGAACAATGCAAGAAAGTCCATGTGTAATTTTAATATATCAGAGCAGGTGAATTATTAAAGACCTTTACTTTTTTGATTAAAAACTTATTGGGGCCTTTCCAGTTAAACAGTATGCTTGTTTTGGTATATACCAGACAATGTATTGTATTGGATTAATGGTTGAATAAAGGAAAAGTACAGTGGTAAGATGACTTTTTTGATCTTGAAGATATTCCCAGGGAAATAAAGAGGGCCAGACAGACATATTTCCTGACAATAATGGAAACAAGATGATCATATAAGAGTTGCCCACATATGTACCCAAATCTCTTAAAACAGTATCTTTTTGAATAGTAGCACCAAGAAATGAGGCGGGAGCAGCTGTTTTTACCAGCACTACTGCAATACACTGTTGTACATTTAGTCTGAAACTCTTTTCAGGACGCAAGATAAGTGCAAATTCTAGCACTTGTTGGAGCAGATTGGTATCAATGGATGAGTGGATAACAGTGTCTAGCTTGCAGAATTTAAAAACCTTGGACAACCACACTTCAGGAATGCCAGGGGTCCAGGAAGTAAATAGTGTGAGAAGAAATAGCCAGGGAATTGTTATGGCTTAGCTTGTATGGGCTCTAGGGCCGATAGCCTAGCACCATCCTATGAACCTATGAACCATAGATGTCTGTCAAGTAAATGTCAAGCAAGACAGGGCTCAGAACTGCTCGCTCTGGTAACCAGGTAGTTACAATTTTAAATTCAGAGAGGGTTACGACCACTTTCACTGCTCATTACTACATTTTGCAAGTTTGCTGAAATTTTCAGTAATATTAAAAGGGGGAGAGTAAAGTCTCCAGCCAATCAAGATAAACACTGGGCATGGAGTGGCCACTGGCCACGGCCTCTGTAACATTTTCAAAAAAGTTAACTAGATTCAGGAGACAGGACTTGCCCCAAACAAACTAGGTGGGGTCTAGATCAAAGACAGATAAACATCTCTTCACCAAAAAGGAGGTAAGACAGAGGCCGCAAAATGTAGGCTTGTCACTTTCATAAAGCTACTGACTTCAGATTGTAATTGTTGTTCCTGGTAACATGAAATGGCATGTCTATTCACAGGGATAGATGTATGCCTTTAACAAATGCCTGTTCATTGTGCATATGTTAAATGTTTTCCTTTCTTACATTCACATGATACTTTCTCTCAGAAATGCTGCATGAGATCATAAGTATCAGGTCAAGAAAGTGATATAGTGCTGAGTTAACTAGTTAACTATTTCATTCTGACATTCTCTGCTTTTGAGTAATGGGTGGTTACTGTATTCTGCTTCCACATTAGCATTCTCAAGCCTTTTACCTGTTCAAGAGGAGCAAATTAAAAGTTTACCATTCCTGTATCACTAATTATAGATCAATAGATTTTACCTGATTCAGTACTGTCTGCAGTTATGTCACAAGTTTCTTGTGTTCCCCTTGTTTTTGGCAATGTCATTCAAAATATGACATTAAGCAACAAAAAAGGCAATATGTGCCTATAATGCACACTTCGACACACTTTATATACTTTTACAGAGCGTGTAGAGTGTTCTGTGTAAGAGAGAAATTAGAGTTAATAAAACCAGCATATCAAATATTGCATTATTAAGCTATTGCAATGTCTGAATGGCCCAGCTAAAGAAAAATCACTGCATTAACAATTTCAAGAGTCCTGGATAGTCCATAAATTCATGTCTTGTGATTTGAAAATATAAACTGAAAGTTTGCTGAACCAATATACAGTGTAGTCCAAGTCTATCACATGGAATACATTGTTACATTGTGTTTCTTTTCACTGTAAGCTACAGGCAAACCTGTCAACTCTCCCTGAATATGCAGAATTTCCTCAATTTTGCCTTACATTTTTAATCTCTTCCTCATAAAATCTTTGATTTTTTAGTAGATCACAGACATTAAATTTTTATGTTTCTTATTTTTCAGAAAATGCATGTTAATGCACACCCTCTTAACTTTTTAAACTTAATTAGTCATACTCTCAACAATCCAGAATTTTGAAGAAAATCCAGATTTTTGCATATTATTTGAGTGTGTTCCTCATAAAATGTGTGCTTTTCTGGTAAATCATTGAATACTACAGTCACTAAATAATGATAAATGTTTGAGTTTCAGACCTTCATATCCTTCAGAATATGCACGCGAATGTAAAATATGTTATTTTAATTCATATGAGCAATTTTTAAAATGCAACTTTCTAAGTTCATATGAGCAATTTTTAAAATCTGTCCTTATTCTGTGCCTTTGTCCTTCCACTGTTTTAGGCTTTGGCCCTGATTCTTGTGCTAAGATATTGAGAGGTATAATTAGAGTATAGTTAAAAAAGAAATGTCTCCCCCCATTATTTTTCAGAAAAATAAATTAAGAGGCAAGGTTACAGGTGAAACATAGCTGTCTGCAGGCCTGCAGGCATGGTAATGAAAAATGTGTTTCTTTTCACTGAAGGCTATAGCTGAAGCATAGTTGCTTTTAAGCTTGCACCCCTGTATGGACTGGTATAACACAGAACATTTGTTGAATAAATGACCCTATATGACTATTCTGCCATTCAAACTTTATCCGGGGAATGAATGGCCCTATTACTTGGGTTTGGGGTGACTCAGGAGCAGGAAATATGGATGTACAAGAATAGCCTAGATTTGTTTTGCATTAACTATGGACTAAGCAATTATGTACTATAATCTTAATTACATTTAATGTTATTTATTTGCCAAACTAACCCTATGTCTCAGAGGATAACAGGTAAATATATGTGACTTTTTTAGTTCGGTCTTTTAAAAACTGTGGCTGTGGACATATTCTTCTTAGACAGTTAGTCTTTACTTGTCACTTTTTGAGAAAAAAATGAAGCCTTCCATAAATGTAAATAAGCTAGGATGCATAAATTTCCTGGGATTCAGTAAAGTCCGTATAGGCTTTGTGCGAAGCCTACATGGAGATTACCTGAGCGCACGGTGATGCAAGTTGAGCAGCAGTGCTAATTACATATTCATGCCGCTCACAGCATTTAAATGTAAATAAGTGAGGTTTCGTGGCTGGCAGAAATGTTGCAGCCAGAAAACCATGTAAAGCAACATGGATAACAAACCTGGTTATCTCAGAGCACAGTAGGTTAGCAGGATTACATGCAATGCCACAATGATTACCAGGGCTTAACATATAGGTATGCATATATTCCAAACACAGTACTGGATAATGTATACAGTGCAGAGTACTGTGAAATCCCATTCCAAGCATTCTGTACAGAAGTTGTATAAATGACCTGTAAGGGGACATGGACTGCCATATAAAATAAACACTCAGGAGAAGTGTGTGTATTGAAGAGGATCACAAAGAAGAATTGTAGGAATGAACACAGGAAAAGAGGACTGGTGATACAACCTACTATATAGCAGATGAGAGCATGTCAATGGAAGACAGTTGTAGCAGGAACAATATGATACAGTACAGACTGCACTGTAACAATGTGTATTATGTGACTGTCACATAAAGTGAAATAACAATGAGGAAGATGTCTTTGTGAGTTAAGCATCCTTATATGAACAATGCAGAGGACATCTATCAGGGATGTTATATACTATTGGGGTAGGTTTCATATTGTGAAGCTGTACAAACTGATTTGCCTGACTATGAGTGTAATCTCAGCAGAGGTCTCTAACAAGTGGGACACAGGTAAAGGCTCATGGACAACAGTAAAAGAAGCATGCACAATCACAGGCAATATCAAAATAATACCAACTGTAATCCCATGTCTCTGACATAAAATGTAATTTTCAGTAATCAGAGATGGCTCTGCACAAACACACTTGTTTAACTATTATGACATGTCAGCAGTCTATGAGAGTAATCATGCATACCATTTTCACACTGTAACATCTGCTGGAGGTGTTAGGAGGGACACTGCTATACCTATGTGGCGTTATGATCAATACAGACTAGTTGAGTGGTGTGCATGGCATAATTCTATATATGCATATAAATATATCTATATATGTTTTTTATATATATATATGTATATAGATATATATATATATATATATATATATATATATATATATATATATATATATGTGTGTATATATGCTGTTGTTTGTCTTTTGGCTTTTCCCGGTAAGGGGTCACCAAAGCAGAACTCTGGTCCGCTAATGATTGGCAGTAGATTTTTACAAAACGCCGAGGTGCCAGCTCGATGCTCAACCTTAAACGAAGGCATGCCCATTTACGCACGCATGTCTTTCAAACACTACCCAACTGCAGGGAGGACGTGCAGACTCCACACAGAAGGCACTCCCAAGCCCAGCCGAGAATTGAATGGGAGAACCTCTTGCTGTGAGGTAACAACGCTATTGCTGTACCACCGCGGCATATATATATATATATATATATATATATATATATATATATATATATATATATATGTATATATGGCACCATCAGCACTTTTAAAAATGTAACCCATGCTATCAATGTTATCAAACAGCTATGTATGTACTGTGTGCATCACTGGAACAAGTATAGAATACCTAGGCATAGCCAGTAACATGTGTGACAGCTCACATTGGCAAAGGTAGTACACTTCAGTTACACATCACTGGAGGATATGTAAGGGGTATAGGAAGAAAGATGCATTGTACTCAGTTAGTGTGATGAAGGCTGTGAACTATGGAGGTATGCTGGCCTTTGATGTAGATGTCCTTCCCATACTCAGTAGTTATGTTATGTACAAGGGAGTAGTCAGCACTGTGGCTACATGCTGGTGGACATTCCACATACCATCTTCCTTAGGACACTGGTCACATACCTATTGCCCCCCCCCCCCACCCACATTTCTGTTTCATTGATGTGATGCCTACTTTGGGTTGTGCATTTGTTTTCATGATGGAACAACCCCACACACACATTTTTGTTTCATTGCAGGTATTGTCATTGCTGTGGCAGCAATCTTTGGTGTATATTTATACTGTTTTTATTATACTAACATCACAGTTAGAGTCAATGATTGCCCAAACTCTGTAGTCTTTCAGACAGATGTTTGGACACAGGATGTGTATGCCATTTGTGATGTCTCTGACTTAAATAATGGACAGGAAAGGGCCTAGAAGACAGCCCTGAAGTATGGACCCGATCACTGAACCTGAGATATAGGTCACTTTACACATATCAACATATTTAGATGCCAGATATGTGATCCACTGGTCTACCCAATTGATGATATAGGTGTTTATGGCCACATCTGACAGCGTTGAGTGAATAACTCAGTGTGGATTTGTGTCAAATGTCTTAAGCATTTCAAGTTCAAAAGGATGATAGTATTGTCATCATGCATGCCCCTAATGATCTCACTCAGGACATCTAACAGATATAACAGACATGATGTAACATTAATACCGCACACATGTCTGTTGCCCACAGGCAGAATATTACTCTTGTCCATGTAGAAAATGGCCATGATGACATGTTGGTCTACCTCACAGGTGAGGAGAGTCAGGATGTGTCTAGACATGCATGTATCGGGTGCTGTCCCCCCCCCCAACTCAGATGGATGCATGTTGATGTAAACTGTTCTACGGGAACATAATCTGTGTGTAGGGTGTGCTGAAGTGTGTATTCAGCCATTTCAGGAAGGTGTATGTGCTGAGTCATGCTATAGGTGATCTATGATGTTGTCACAGCTCATTTATAATGTGTGATAGACCTGGATGAAGGTAAGATGGTGCATACAGCCTATCTTGATTTGGCCTAGGGTTTGGACACATCCCCCATGCAAGTAACATGGAGAAACTCTCCCAGGTGGGGATTAACCCTTACATCACAAGAAGAGCAACCGATTGGCTTACCAACAGAATACAAACAGTGAAAGTTGGTGATCCAACCTGTACCAGTAGAGCTGTCATCATTGGTGTACCCCAGGGATCTGTGCCTGGCCCTTTACTGTTTGAAATGTATTTCTCAACAGTTAAGGCTAAAGTATACAGCCTTTGGCTTAGTGTTTGCTGATTCTTGCATATTGGATGTAATCATTCATTCTACCAATGATGATAACATACTACAAGAGGGACTAACACAGATAAATGATTGGTGATAAAGCCACACAGTATATAAATAAATTCAAAATGTGTCTTTATCTTGTCCTTCTACAAAGTGAAATTCCATGCTAATAAGAGTTTGACAACACTCCCACTATGCTGAAACCCAGTGATGCAAGAACTGAGAACACATGTAGATAGCAATCTTAACTTTGACCACCATGTGTCCACAATAATATGGAAAGGCTATGTTCTGCACATCATGAGTCATCCCATCGTATTCATATCTGAGGATTATACAACAGCACTCTACTTGAACCTTATTAGAACACTAATAGAGTATAATGCTCCCTTTGCATGTACCTCATCAGACACATGCAGCAACTGAAGAGACCACAGGCGATTTCTAACCAAGAAAACACAGAGCCTACTAACCATGAAATAATATATGTGGATAGACTGAAAGCCATGTAACTGTAACCTGTGTCATATAGTATGAGGTGACCTCTACCTGGCCTCCAAGTTGTTCTCTGACCCTGAATTGATGGGAATAGTGCACATCCAGAAATCAGTTATAGGTGATAACATCAGCAGTGTCTTCTAATGAGAATATATAATAGCAGTGTCCCACATGCTGGTGTAAAAGGCTCTCTCTAATATCAAGTAAGTGCACAAGCAAACACACGCACCCCAGTTGACTGTGGTGAGAACAGAACCCCTACCTATCTAAGCACACAGACTGTAGAACTCTGTATTTAAGGCAAGTTCCACAGCTCAAGTGTGACTTGGAGTGTCTCAGACAACAACTTATAAGTGTCTGGTGAGGAGAATATGGTAATGACAGTGTCTCATATGTTGGTGTAAAACACTCTCTCTAATGTCAAGCAAGTGCACAGACACAGACACACACACACCCCAGTTGACTGAAGTGAAAACAGAACCTCTACCTATCTAAGTACACAGACTACAGAGCTCAATGCATTATGCAAGCACCATGGCACAAGTCTGACTTTTACAAAGCTACAAGACAACTTATAGTGGATGACATCAGCAGTGGATTCATGAGGAGTAAGACTTATGGATATGCATCCTTAATTTTGTCTGCACACCATGTCTGTCTCAATACCTATTTGGCACTTAATAAAATAACAGTTAAATAAGTTCTATGCTGTTTTCCTTCTAGGACATATGTATTTCCTCTGAAGGTTTAAAACCTGATTTTTTAAAGGAAAATGTGCTAACAGGTAGATAAACCAAGTAAACTAAGCAAATAGCAAACTGCAACTCATTCAACTAAGCTTCGGTGCTTCGCATTATTAAAACAAAGACAGGGTGGAGATTATTGTTTCTTTAAGAAACGTAGTACTAAAGTATCTTAAAAAGGATAGGTAAAGTCAGCTGGCTTTGTAGCTATTGTATATGCCATTGTTCTATTTAAAAGTTCTTGTTTCAGACATCACAGGTATTGAAAAAATGCACATCAATTTGAATAGGTTAACAGGAGTGTTGCACAGACATTAAGTCATTGTAAGTTTACTTAGGAATTGCTTTGACCCCACTGTCAGTAATGACATTTTTCACTAATGACATTGCATGTTTCATTCTGATTAGAACAGAGGATAAGGATTTCTTTTTAGTGTGAACACGTGATGTACTTTGAGTATTCTGAACTTTTATGTAGATGAAAGTTGGCGTGCATTAATTGAGAGAATAATTGTCAATGTGTCTGTACAATTGATCTGTATGTTTCACTTCAAAGTATTTAAACTATCAATGGAGGAAGAAAAAAGAAGTAATGCAACCCTGCTCATTTCTGAAAAACAACAGATGGATTTAACATGAAGCTGAAATACTTATTGACTGAAATATAATCAGTGAGTGAAATAAGGCAATGCAGAGTAGAAAAAAAAGACAAAAAGCATAAATGGAAGATGAAAACTACAAGAAAAATGGTAATAAGAGAACTGCACAGTTACTTCTCCAAGTGTCTTTTCTCTAGTCATCTACAAAGGTGCTTCACCAGCTGCATCTTTTGCTTTTTTATGACCTCAAAACTGATCTCTTTTTCCTTCCTTCCCATATTTTTTCTAGCATGTCCTCTTATTTTTGTTTTCACCTCTGTTACCCTTAAGCTTTCTATTCTCTAGCATTTTTCTCCTTTTGATGCAGAATTTTTCTCTGTAGTGTTAGCACAGCTGGTTCTTTAATAGTCATCTGTCACTTTTTCATGCTTTTTTTTTACTACCCATAATAAAGGGCTGAATCAAAGTTATTTGCCCTTGTACACGTTCTCTCTCCTACTGCAGGGATTTGTTTCACCTAATGTAGCATGATTACTGCTGATGAATGGCTACATATATATGTACTAGGATATATGAACATCTTTATGACAGTAAAAGTAACAAAGATACTAATGCATTATACAAACAGTATTTTATGTACTAAGTTTACTTGCTTCAAGTTTGGTATACTTGAATTTGTAACAGTGGAAGCAAGGGGTGGTGATTGGCAAAATGTGTTGTATAAAAAGGAGTTATTGTGGCAATTAAGGCTAGCTGCTGATTATCCACCAGGGCTCAATAAGCATATCACTATAATGCCAATTCTTAAAGAAAAGGCGGATTTAGTTTAGTAATATCAAAACCATTTGTAAAAATATTTATGTTTTTTAAAAAAAACATATATATTTTTTGAATGATGAGTTTATATTGCAATGGATTAGTATTTTATATTTTGTTTTGAGAATATTTGATTTTTGTTTTATTTAATACTGTGTAACATTATTCTACTGTATTTCATTTTATTTTAACTATTTGGTGTTTATATATTTATGAGTAGTGAATTTTCATTGATGGAATTGATTGGATTAGAACCAATGACTAGCCAGCAACATGTATTTAAACTTAAAATTTTTAATTGAATTTGTTCTGAAGAAGTCATACTAGTTGATGAAAGCGCTTAACAACTTTGTTTTTTATTTTTAATATTAAAATACTACTGTGGACTCGCAACATTGTGCTCCTTTATTTTTACCTGGTTTTCTTTTGGATCACTTTTAGCACTATTCTTTTGGACTTTACATATATATGTTCCATCATTTAACACTTCCTGAGCTGGATCAGAGTGCAGTTGAAATATGTCTGTCAGGGGTCTCTCTCTGTTCATTCCATTGCAGATTCCCCTAGAAAAAAAAAACATCCTTGTGTGACCTATCAAGATCATTGTTTTAATTCAGTATTAGCCATCAGTACACTATGCTTAACAATCTGTGTGGAGGCATATTTTCAGTCAGAAAGTCACTGAGTACTAGAAAAATGAAAATCTGTATACATTGATATTATTATTAAATAAATACTGCCAACTATAGTATTATGCTTATTCAGAACACAAAGCAACATTGCTTTGAAAATTGACAGTGCATCTATTAAAAGGTGTCAGTGCAAAACATGCCAACTGGCTTACTGACAGAACCCAGACAGTAAAAGTAGCTGACTCCAAATCCAGCTCCAGACAACTGACAAGTGGAGTACCTCAGGGTTCAGTCCTGGGACCACTTTTGTTTGGCATCTACTTCTCTGAAGTACAGGCCAACACTAAGGGACTCTGGCTAACAAAGTTTGCAGATGACTGCAAACTGGGAGCCATTATTGAATCCCTAAATGATGTGGATATTCTACAAAAGGGCCTTACAGAAATAGATGTCTAGGGCCAGAACCATGGGCTCAAGCTTAATTCCAAGAAATGTATAGTCATCCCCTTTGGAAAAAAGCATGTACCCATGAACTACCACATAGGTGGCAGGACACTAAACATCGAAAGTGTGATGAGTGACTTAGGGACACAAGTGGAAAGTGGTCTCACTTTTGATAACCACATCGCCACAACAGTCAGGAATTCCTTCTACGTGGCACACCTCATCACTAAGGGCTTTTCATCCAGAAAAAAGGAGGTCATTGTCCCATTGTACTCATCCCTCATTAGACCCATTATAGAGTATAATGTCCCATTTGGTATGTACCTCACAAGACATCTGCAACAGCTGGAAAGGCCACAGAAATACCTCACTAAAAGAATCACAGGCCTAAAGCAGATGCCATATGCTGACCGTCTAAAACAATTCCAGCTATACTCTATGGCACATCATTTACTCAGAGACGATCTCTGCTTAACATACAAGGTCATGTCAAACCCTGAGCTGTTGGACATGCTCCACTTAAAGAAATCCCAATCCCTCAGAGCCATATGCTCTAGAGATATAAACCTTATCATCACAATGAACAAAACATGCTGGAGGGATAGGTTCCTGACCCAGAGACTCTCCATACTCTGGAATAGACTGCCCATACATGTCAAGCAGAGCACCTCCTTGGCCCTCTTTAAAAGGAACCTTGATGATTGGATGGGAGATAGGAAATTCACCCCGGGGATCATGTCAGTCACTCTGCTAGACAGGGGCCCAGAGAAGTACATATCGTGGGAAAAATTTCCAGGGAATTGTTATGGCTAGGCTTGCATAGGCCTTAGGGCCAATAGCCTAGAACCAACCTATGAACCTATGAACCCATGAGAGGAAAAACAGGGCCCTTTAAAAGTTAATGTGACAGATATGAAATGTGACAATGGTGTTCAACTAAATGTCATATTGTGCTCTTCTTTATCTTCTTATGGAAAAGGAAAAAAACATTTGATATGGACATTTATATATTCCAAAATGTTATAGTCATACATACAGTATGTACAAGCTAGGTGTACCACTGTAAGCAAATGTTTTGTTTGCAATAAACACAAAACACAGCTGTGATTTAAAGGCTTAATTAATGGCATAAAATAAGAATGATGAATAGAGGCATTCACATCTTCACAAAATGTCTATCTATGCATAAGTATAAGCCAGATGTACAACTGCAAACGAATGTTTAATAAGTAATTGGCACAAAGCACAGCTCAAGTTTGAAGTACTTATTTATGCTATGTAGTGATGTATTCTTAGGGCAAATATGATTAGTTCATTCTGTTAACAGGACACTCAACTAAGCATACTGCAATGAGTGGAATTTTTGAATGTACTTGTCATGGCAAGGGTATATACTTCTGTAGAGAAAGGTCACCTGATTACCAAGATATTAAAGACTTACACATAAGTGGGGTGTCAATGTGTAACAAGAAAACCTTGACAGGAAAGAACTAACTTATAGGTCACAGACTGAAGGACAACGACATCTTCTTTCATAAAGCCAAATTCGAGACAGTAATTGCATTTTAAACAAGACTATGTAAAGCAATTAAATAAAAAAATAAGATTCTCAGGTGAACAAATTGAGAGAGTACTTCTGTGAGAAAATGGTCTTCTGTTAAATACACAGAGCGTATAGTGGGCATAATTTTATGCAAAGGTAAAAGGCGTCGGCAGGGTGAATAGTAACAAGAGAAGGCAAGAAGAAAATACAGCAGTAGTTAAAGTGCAGATTATTTTATATGGATTAAAACAGTAAATGTCTGCATAAATGGCTCAGAGATCTGATTATAAATAAGTAACAAGCAAAACTGATTGCTTGTATATTCCTACAATGGAAATAGAGAGAATGCAACCAAAGGATATGGGAATGTGACAAAAATGACATTTGTATTGGAAGCACAAGGTAGCCACAGTGGTTGGGGCTATGACTGCTGTCTGTATGCAATTTAATCATCTATTCAGCATGAGTTTGAGGAACAGGTTCAAGCTGCTAGGCATCTAGAATTTCTCCTATGGTACATTTGGTGGACGACACATAGCTGAAGTCAAATTCAGCTGCACAGACATTTAGCTGTCACAGATTCAGTGAGGGCACACAGGAGCATGCAGCACCATGTCCACAGCTTCAGTGATCAAATGCACAGTGGAAGAAATAATGTCAATGACCAGTAAAGCACCTACTAAGATCAGGCAATATGGCCATAATCGGCAGGGGGGTGTCCAGTCAATGTGTCAGTGGCAGTGAAAATGTGATGTACAATGAGCCTTGACTTTGACAATAGTGTGTGTGTGTGTGTGTGTGTGTGTGTGTGTGTGTGTGTGTGTGTGTGTGTGTGCATGTGTGTGTGTGTGTGCGCATGTGTATGTGTGGATCATTACCCCGTGCACAGTGCAGTGTGCAGGAAACAGTGCCTAAAACAAACTCTGGAGCATAACTGTGACCACAGTAGCATGCAGGATTATTTAACTGACCCATGCACTTGATTAAAAAAGTTGTGGGCATTGGGCTGCATGCTTTTCTGTGCCACCAGTGAATTTGTGACAGCCATATGTCTCTGCAGCTAAATGTCACTTCAGCCATATGACCCCTGGCAAATGTACCACAGGAAAATGTCTCACCACCTAGCAGCCTGAACACACAGGCATGCTTTTCTGTGCCACCAGTGAATTTGTGACAGCCATATGTCTCTGCAGCTAAATGTCACTTCAGCCATATGACCCCCGGCAAATGTACCACAGGAAAATGTCTCACCACCTAGCAGCCTGAACACACAGAAACATTGGCACAATACTATGCAAACAGTCATGGAGACCATAAGATGCCTAGCCATATACACCATTATGTAGACACACATAAAAGTTCTTTCCACAATTTACAAGCACTTAATAATAGTGCTCACCTCCCATACCAAGTAGCAATGTTTATGATTATCAAGATGCAGATTAGTGTCTACCCATCTAATAATCAACACTAGCCTTAAAGGAAGATAAAGTAGTACTTTGCTTGAGCTGTAGTGGTAACTCAGTCCGTAGGCTGGGAATATCCTGAGTTAAGAACCGGTCCTTCTGATGAGCCTTACTTATTTGCTGATGTACATTTAGGGCCATAGGATGGGTGTTTGCAGAGTCACTGGGTCTGTGACAAAATAAGTCAAGCAGGAATGGTCCTCCTGGCTTATAAAGAAAGATAGTGGTCACATTGGAACAACTATAAGGACAGTTATTATAATATATCAGAATAAACTTAAAACCCCCCTGAGGATATACAAAAATCAAATAAGCTTTAAAAACCCACACTGTATGATGAGAACAATGCAAGAAAGTCCATGCGTAATTTTAATATATCAGAGCAGGTGAATTATTAAAGACCTTTACTTTTTTGATTAAAAACTTATTGGGGCCTTTCCAGTTAAACAGTATGCTTGTTTTGGTATATACCAGACAATGTATTGTATTCAATTAATGGTTGAATAAGGGAAAAGTACAGTGGTAAGATGACTTTTTTGATCTTGAAGATATTCCCAGGGAAATAAATAGGGCCAGACAGACATATTTCCTGACAATGGTTTAAACAAGATGATCATATAAGAGTTGCCCAAATACATACCCAAATCTCTTAGAACAGTATCGTTTTGAAGAGTAGTACCAAAAAATGAGGCAGGAGCAGCTCTTTTGACCAACAGTCCTCTATACACTGTTGTACATTTAGTTTGAGACATTTTTCAGTACTCAAGATAAGTGCAAATTCTAGTACGTATTGGAGCAGATTAATATTACTGGATGAGTGGATAACAGTGCCTAGCTTACAGAAATTAGAAACCTTGGACAACCACACTTCAGGAATGCCAGCATAGATGTCTGTCAAGTAAATGTCAAGCGAGACAGGGCTCAGAACTGCTCGCTCTGGTACCAACCTAGTTACAATTTTACATTCAGAGAGGGTTACGATCACTTTCACTGCTCATTACTACATTTTGCAAGTTTGCTGAATTTTTCAGTAATATTAAAAGGGGGAGAGTAAAGTCTCCAGCCAATCAAGATAAACACTGGGCATGGAGTGGCCACTGGCAATGGCCTCTGTAACATTTTTAAAAAAGTTAACTAGATTCAGGAGACAGGAGTTGCCCCAAACAAACTAGGTAGGGTCTAGATCAAAGACAGATAAGCATCTCTTCACAAAAAAGGAGGTAAGACAGAGGCTGCAAAATGCAGACTTGTCACATTCATAAAGCTACTGACTTCAAAATGTAATTGCTCTTCCTGGTAACATGAAATGGCATATCTATTCACAGGGACATATGCATGCGTTTAACTAATGCCTGCTCATTGGGCATATTTTAAGTGTTTCCCTTTCTTACATTTCTATGATACTTTCTCACAGAAAATATGCTGCATGAGATCATAAGTATCAGGTCAAGGAAGTGATATAGTGCTGAGTTAACTAGTTAACTATTTCAGTCTGACATTCTTGGCTATTGAGTAATGGGTGGTTACTGTATTCTGCTTCCACATTAGCATGCTCAAACCTTCTACCAGTTCATGAGGAACACATTAAAAGTTTACCATTCCTGCATTAAGATCACTAGATTTTACCTGAGTTAGTACTGCCTGCAGTTATATCACAAGTTTCTTGTGTCCCCATTGTTTTTGGCAATGCCATTCAAAAATATGGCATTAAGCAACAAGAAAGGCAATATGTGCATGTAATGCACACTTTGACATACTTTATATACTTTTACACAGCTTGTAGAGTGTTCTATCTAAGTAAGAAATGAGATTTAATAAAACCAGCATACAAAATATTCCATTATTAAGTTGTTGCAATATCTGAATGACCATATAAAGAAAAAATCACTGCATTAACAATTTAAAGAGTCCTGAATGGTGCATAAATTCATGTCTTGAGATTTGAAAATATAAATGGAAAGTTTGCTGAACCAATATACAGTGTAGTCCAAGCCAATCTCATGGAATACATTGTTACATTGTGTTTTTTTCCACTGAAAGCTACAGGCAAACCTATCAACTCTCCCTGAATATACAGAATTTCCTCAATTTTACCTTACATTTTTAATCTCTTCCTCATAAAATCTTTGATTTTTTTTGTAGATCACTTAGGATTACAGTCAAGCAGTAATGCCAGACATTACATTTTGTGTTTCTTATTTTTCAGAAAATGCATGTTGATGCATACCCTCTTATCTTAACTTTCTAAAGTTAATTAGTCATACTCTCAACAATCCAGAATTTTGCAGAAAATACAGAGTTTTGGATATTATTTGAGTGTATTCCTCATAAAGTTTGTGTTTTTTTTGGTAAATCATTGAATACTATAGTCTTTAAATAATGATAGATATTTGAGTTTCAGATCTTTATATCCTTCAGAATATGCACGTGAATGTAAAATATGTTATTTTAATTAATCTGAGCATTTTTTAAAATGTAACTTTCTAAGTTAATATGAGCAATTTTTTTAAATCTGTCCTTATTCTGTGCCTTTGTCCTTCCACTGTTTTTGGCTTTGCCCCTGATTCTTGTGCTATGAGAATGAAAGATGTGATTAGAGTATAGTTAAAAAAAAGTCTCCCCCCATTATTTTTCAGAAAAATAAATTAAGAGGCAGGGTTACAGGTGAAACATAGCTGTCTGCAGGTCTGCAGGCACCGTAATGAAAACTGTGTTTCTTTTCTCTGAAGGCTATAGGTGAAGCATAGCTGCTTTTAAGCTTGTACCCCTGTACGGACTGGTCTAACACAGAACATTTGTTGAATAAATGACCCTATATGACTATTCTGCCATTCAGACCTTATTTGGGGAATGGATGGCCCTATTACTTCGGTTTGGGTGATTCAGGAGCAGGAAATATGGATGTGCAAGACTAGCCTAGATTTGTTTTGCATTTGCTAGGGATTAAGCAATTATGTACTATAATCGTAACTACATTTAATGTTATTTATTTGCCAAACTAACCCTATGTCTCAGAGGATAACAAGTAAATATATGTGACTTTTTTAATTTGGTCTTTTAAAAACTGTGGCTGTGGGCATATTCTTCTTAGACAGTTATATGATAGTTTGTCTTTACTTGTCACTTTTTGAGAAAAAAAGAAGCCTTCCATAAATGTAAATAAGCTAGGATGCATAAATTCCCTGGGTTTCAGTAAAGTCCGTATAGGCTTTGTGCGAAGCCTACATAGAGATTACGTGAGTGCACGGTGATGCGAGTTGAGCAGCAGTGCTAATTACATATTCTTGACGCTCACAGAATTTAAATGTAAATAAGTGAGGTTCGTGGCTGGCAGAAATGTTGCAGCCAGAAAACCATGTAAAGCAACATGGATAACAAACCTGGTTATCTCAGAACACAGTAGGTTAGCAGGATTGCATGTAATGCCACAATGATTACAAGGGCTTAACATATAGTTATGCATATGTTCCAAACACAGTACTGGATAATGTATACAGCTCATAGTACTGTGAAAACCAATTCCAGGCATTCTGTACAGAAGTTGTGTAAATGATCTGTAAGGCGACATGGACTGCCATGTAAAATAAACACATAGGAGAAGTGTGTGTATTGAACATGATCACACAGAAGAATTATAAGAATGAACACAGGGAAAGATGACTGATGATACAACCTACTATATAGCAGATGAGGGCATGTCAATGGAAGACAGTTGTAGCAGGAACAATATGGTAGAGTCAATTCACATTGCATCATTTTTGGCATTTCTCTGGTTTAGTTTCCCAGGATCACAGAACTTAAAATGTAACATTTCTTAGATCTTCCTACCAGGAAACCACAACAATAAAATACATTTTACATATAAAACCTTAGTAATTATCTCTTAAATTAAGAGAATAGAAAGAATTTCCAAGCCCAGACATCCTGTCTCCATGCTTGAGATCAAACAGTCTCAAAATGCTTCACTTATCAGCTTTCTTCCAACAGGGTGCACTGTGGTTACTTTCCCGAAGCTCAGAACATATACATTTTTCTTTACATTTGTCAAACAAGCCTGTGGATCATATTCATATTTACAAGGACATATAATTATTTACAAAAATCTATCTAGCTAGGCTGGCAGCCTTCACATTAGTCTTGCCTATATTTAGCTTTCCATATATTACTAATGCTCTCTTATTGTCATATTTACCAGCTGTGGGATGTTACCAGTTTGAAACTCAGTCAATTACTGATTGAGGGTATCCCTCTTGTGCCTCTGTAGGTCATTAAAATGATGCCTACACTGTTTCTGAATGTGTGGGATGCCAGTAGTATTGGATACAGCCTGAGCCAAACCACTCCAAGACTCTGACTTTTACTGGGAGCCAGAATAGTCCCCTGCAGAAGCCTTTGGGTGCAGTGATTTAATGGAAGTCCAGTAATTATCCTGGATACCGGATTATTCCACCACTGTGCCCTAAAGTGGGCACCTTCCCCTCTTTTTCCATGATTGCATCCAACTCCAGATATGTCTAACACCCGAACTAGAGCAATGGCAATAATGTTTTCCCACCAATTCCTGCAAACCCGAGCAATGATGCTGACTGCATTTGCATGATGTTAACCAGGGATCAGTAATGCCAAGCATGTAGGAAATAAACATTTTAATTGGAAGGTTAATCTAACAATTGAATTTAGTTTCAGGGATGTCTGCTGTTGTAGCTGGGAAATATATACTGAAATTGGGGGTAACAGTTAGGTGAGTTAAGTTTGCAGACATGCACTGTGGCCATAAATGTCATGACCTGACACATTTGTTTTTGGCTTTATACACTGATAAAATTGATTTTTAAAGTGTGGAATTGAAACCTAGGCATAAGGGAAAACATTTTCTTCCACAGTAGTGATTTTCCAACTTTGCCACAGAAGACGTGCTGCTCAGATGTAGTCAAAAATCATTCATAAATACAGCTGACAGCTTGATATGTAACACATGTATGTGTGTGACTTGACAAGGTTCTTGTATATAGATTCAGCTATGTATGTATCTTATTTAATTGTGAAGGCCATCCAAGTTCAAATAGTAGAATTATATTTATAGAATTATAGTAGACAGTATATCTTTAGTCATACATCTGAAACAACAATAAGGGTGTCTTATCCTTCACACATATAATTCATATCAGCTCTATTAAATAAAATGTCATATATCAGAGTTAATATAATGGGAAATGGCACAACAGTAAACATGCCTGTAAAGTCCTGTTTTAGAACCCAGGACCAGGTATATGGCAGTCCTACACTCAAACCTGTTGCCTCAAAAATGTTGAAATAACACATATATTTTTCAACTCATTGGTATAAACTGGATCATCACAACAGTAAAAAATAGGTTGCACATCCTGTACTAAAACCCAGGAACATCTGTATTCCAGCCCTACACTTACACCTGCTGACACAGGAGTAGCTACATGATAGTTACATTCTTAAATTCTCTGTATTAACCACCATGCAAAGCCACTTAGATTGTTTGCACAGTGCCCAACAGAATTAATTGAAATTATCCATTTTCAGTTATTGACTGTCTGCATCCTGTCTGCAGGTGTTTAATGGTTGTAGGTGTTGGGGAACCTTACTTACAGCCATGCAACATTGCTTAGCAGTGTTGCATGATGGAAAGCAAAAATTGCAACACTGTATCCTTTTTGACTTTCACACTTTTACAGATGTCGTGTCTGCATGTATTCTGTCTGCTTCCTGTGTAAGCCGCTAGTCCAGGTTTGTACACTGCTAAGCATCATGCAAACAATGTTTGTCCCTTAGATGCACTAAGTGGCAAATCATACAAACACTAGGCAAAAAATAATAAATAAAAAATAAAAGGGAAAATAGCTGAAATGAAAAGCAATCTATGAAATAAACATTACAAAATGTATGTTAGTACACATGAATATTTTTATGTAGGTCTGGATTTGAACTCTCACTCCAATGAACATTCAGAACACACTACGGGTGCCTTATCCCTCTTTGCCACACAAACATCTTTGCAGCAGGGAATTGAAATCATTCAGCATGTAATCAACTCCAACATCATCGACAGTACTAACAAACCATGACAGATAGTTGTACATGTATTCATTTCAGATGTAGTGCACTGAGTGATCACATAACCATTTATGACTGTTTGCAAAAATACTGCTCTGTCTTATCTGTCTGTGTTTGTTGCTCAGCCTTGTCTTATCTGACCACTAATCTGAGACATGCAGTCCATAAGCCATTCTTTGTCATTGTCCTAAAAATGTGTGAGGATATTAAATGGCAATAATATACAGTAGTCAATAAATGAAGGGGAAGTTGAAAGCTAATGAACAGAACCTGTTAATTGTGTGTTGCTTACTTACATTTTCAACCATGATAAAATGACTTCAACACTTTGTAAGTCTAACTTGACACACCCACTGGAGCTAGGCCCGTCTGCATTGCTGTTGTGTTTTCCTTGTCCCTATGAGTAATCATTCACAGTTGCAATCCATTATCAACAAACACTGAGGGAGTTCCTGCACTATATTTACATCTGTGACATGGAGCCAAGTATTTGGGATTCAACTTGCAGCAGCTGGAGAGGCCACAAAAGTTCCTCACCAAAAGGATAAAGGGTCTCAAACATCTGTCCTATGCTGCCCGACTGAAAGAACTCCAGCTCTATTCAGTCGCTTACCGCTTGCTCAGAGGTGACCTTTGCCTAACATACAAGGCCATGTCAAACCCAGATTTGATGAATATGCTTCACCTCAAAAAATCTAGATCCGTCAGAGCCACAAGGGTGGGAGACTTAAACCTCGACATGGCTATTAATAGGACGTGCTGGAGGGATAGATTCATCACCCAAAGACTCCCTATGCTGTGGAATAAAATCCCGGTATATGTGAGGCAGAGCACCTCGCTGGCCTTGTTCAAGAGAAATCTTGACCAATGGATGGGAGATCACAGATATACCCCAGGGATTACCTCAGTGTCACTGCTCAACAGAGGCACAGCAAAATAATGGGTATAGTTCCCCATACTAAAGGGGTGGCGTAAGCCACAAAACTATGGGCTAGGCTTGTAAATGCCCTCGGGCAGATAGCCTAGTATGAACCTATGAACCTATGAACCTATGAGCAATTCTAATGAGTTCACACCTCAGTTGCATCTTCACCATGCTCATAGCACTGAATCTACACCATAAAAAGGCAACCATGTAACTAGGGAACCTGGAGGTGAATAGACTTATGTGGAGAACACAGAAGAGGCTATTACTTTGGGGTATATCTGCACAGAAAACAACAGGCCTTGAGAAGGTATGCTTGCATTTTTCAACTATATACTGTACATGCTCAAATGTCATTAAGAAAATTATGTTAACATATATATATATATATATATATATTCATTAGCAAATGCTACTTTTATCTGTATGTATTACTTAGAAGTGTTCTGAAGGCATGGGCATGTTTGTCAGGCCATTTCACAGGTATACATGATTGGCAATAGCTTAAAATGGAATGTTCTATGTTAAATCTGTAGACATGTTTCAAGGGCAGTTCATTTGATAGCACTTTTAGCATTTCACTGATGATATGTTAGCAAAATGTGTAATTTGCCTGTTCTTTTACGGATGAGGGAGCAAAGTTGCAATTCTGTTTTGGCACAAACAAGGATACGTTGCTGTTGCTATGCTCCTTGTTTTGCATCCAGCCTTGCTTTGTGTGTGAATGTTATATGTTACAACAACACAATTCTCCTATTTTTTATATTTCAATATTTTGACTGTTTTATGTTTTTCAAGTGGGTAACAGTGAAATACTACCTTTTCTTTTATCTGAAAATGGACTTTTTAGTTATGTGATACTTATGTATATTATCCTTCTATTGTGTTTTATGTCACCCAAGACTATGGCACCCAGGCATCTCAATCTCTGAAAACCACCCTTCAGTAATCCTGAGAATCAGGTCATTGTGGAAGCTTTTAGGCAACATGGTGCCTTTCTGCTTGAGATGGGACATGGACATATGTCAGGCAGAATGGAAATTTGTCAACAGATAGTCACAGATGTGAATGCAGTAGGCAGCCACAGCAGGTCATATGATCAGGTGCCCATAGGGCCACTGACATGATCTCATTTGTACAGAGGAGAGCAGCTGCAGTGGCCCATGATCAGATGGGTACCAGGGGCCTGCTACAGAGCCACCACTAACAGCAAATGAAGAGTTCCTTTTCACTGTCAGGGATCCAGACAGTTCCCAAGAAAGTGCAGAACAGCATGTCCTTGACATTGGTGCTACTGTTTTAGGGACTGCAAGTCACAGAAGGAGCTCCCAGGTAGGCTTATGTATCTCAATTGTTAAATACTCTTGTATAGCAACATATTCACAGAAATATTTTAATTCTGTTTAACATCAAATTGTTTTTTATTTGTGTGGGAGGGATTTGTAGAGTGCTACAGTTAACAACACATTCTGATTGATTACACATGGTCTTAGCCACATCCAAGTTCTTGTTGATAGATAATGTGCATATAAAGGCAAAAAAGTTTTACCTCCATTTGTTACTGTTAATTGTGATGATGCTGTCCTTAACATTTACTTAACTTCTCCCAGGACAATCATCCATGGGAAGCATAGCATCAACTGCACATGGTAATCCAAATATCTTCTTTGTTAGTGGTGATAAGCTGATACACAGTTCAAAGAAATATATAAATTTTAACATATGTGTGATTTGGGTGTCAGGACTGTTGTGTGTATTGCTGCTCTGTCTGTAGTAGTGGCACCACTGTTACTTTGTTAGCATATATTTAACTATACTGTAGGTATTCATGTTTCCTGTGTTCTTTGCTTGTTATCACAGGTGATCCAGATAGTAGAAATGTAGGACTCTTACCACCTGTTGTCAGAGTATCAGCAAACTTTGATGATGATGATGATGATGACGGTGGCCAAAGAGAAACACAGTTGGGGGTGCAAAGGTTGAATCTGACAATAGAGTTGACATTCAGCCATTCCCTGAAATTTCTTAAGACACAGCCAGTAGGCCCATGCCAACCCATTCCAGTAAGCCATCAAATATTGGATAGGTGGAGGGTGTGACACTAGATCAGGGAAGTGTGATTACTGCAGCTTCAATGCCTGTTGACTCTGGCTGTAGCCAAAGTGTGGGAGAGGTGTCATGCAGGAGGGTTTTTAAGGATGCTCAGTAGAGGCCTGTTATGCAAACTCCACTTCATCCAGATGTGCCTTCCCGTGCCACTCATCAAATGTTTAGGGCTATTGTGAAGGCACTGGCACATTCCCATAGGTCCTCCAGAGAAATGCTTAGGGTTGTAGATGTGGCATAGGCTGACATGCATGAGTGTCTCCACCATGTTGCCAGTTGAATGGATCAGATGAATTACACATTGGAATGGGTGGGGTCTGTGAAAAAACATCTGCTGGGAGGGGGACAGCATCCTCATGGGCATAGGTCAGCCACATTATCTGCTGTTAGCCAAAGTGGCCATGCCCAATCATGCTCCCATAGTGGCACTACTTCTACTGTTCCACCAGTGGTTGATGTGTGCACACCCAGACATGGCAGGCCATGGGGTCATGGTCCTGGGCATCCTCATGAGGGGAGCTCATCCAGCAGACATCAGTCATGTTCAGTTAACAGCAACGCCTCTGTCCATGGGGGTTGATGTGCCAGTGCAACTCCTGGCAGAGCCAGTTCTAGTCATTGGGTACAACAACAATGAACTGCCAGCTCTACCATACATGGCTCATACCTGTCCGAAATACCACGATGTATAGCTAGCACAGAGCATGGTTGTGTTCATGTGGACACTCACACACCAATTTAACCTGGAAGACCAATAAAGACACACACACACACACACACACACACACACACACACACACACACACACACACACACACACACACAGCAGTTATATGGTTCAGCCATGAAGCTTAAAGCTCATTTTGTCTCACTGACCATTTGTTACTTTATCCAAGTTTCTGCCTGCTTCTCTTTCTTACTCACACACACTCACCAACCTTTTGTGTCAGCCTAGGATTCCTGCCCCTCACCCCTACACAACATCCTGTGAAACCAACGATAACTGTTCAATATCCCTGTTTTCTATCTTTTGGATTCAGGGATACATAACATTTGTGTGTGATCCTCAGGGAGCATAGCTGACTTAGTGCTTAGCATATCTGCATTTGTGATGTTGATTTGATAATTCTACCTTTGACAAATATTGGTCTTAGAAAGTTAGCAGTTGATGGAATCAACCATTTTTGTTAATGATCTTGTAAGGGTTGTAAAGTCTGAAACTGAAATGTGTCTCATTACTTCCTAACTTCTCTCTTTAATGATTTTTTCCAGTACAAAGGTAAGGTGCTAAACTGTGGACATTCAGTGGCCATCAGTACTTTGAAGAGGTATGAATTTGTGAATCTTTGATGCCTGGGGCCTATTACTTGATAATGGACACATATAAATCACATAAGTCTCTGCTGTCACATGTTAAAGTAATTTCTGTACAAATCACCCACCTGTTACTTGCTTACATTACCAAATAGCACCATGCAAGAATATGCCATTCATTCATATTATTAAATAATACACTCCAGGTTCAACACTTACCTTGCAAATCCAGCAGGTGCACCAGTTTTATTTCAGAGCTGAATCTGACTGATGCTAGCAGTACACAGCCATTACAATGGGAGGTAAAGGTTGTGAATGTTGCCTGGCATCAATATTACTATATGTATGCATGTACATAGTAGGAAGGCTTTAGCTCCTTAGGTGGTGAGTGAGTGTGATATGCATTGCATCTTAGCCAATGTGAGGGCATAATGAGCATGCTTATGTTTGTCTACACCCATGGCAGCTGCTGGAACCCTCTCTGATTCCTCACCTGTGTGTGGCTGTGGTGACCTTGCCATCGGTGGTGGGACATGTACCCCTTCCCTTTGTTAATGATGTTGTGAAGCATGGTACATATAGTGAATATTTCAATGCATGTATGTGGATTGAACAATAGGGCTCCCCAGTATGTATCTAGGCACTGAAACTACTACTTCAGCAGCCCAAATACATGCTCTATGATATTTCTGGTTAGATTATGTGCCTCATTATGGAGTTCTTCAGCATATGTATGCATGTTTGATGGGTGTCATCAGTCACAGTTCCAGTGCATAACCCCCATCTACCAGTAAATAACCCTGTGGGACATCTTCCTTGAAGAAAATGATACTACTGGGAGGTGTGCCAGATATGGGAGCTGTGGTAACTGCCCTCATTGCCAGCATTCACATTCAAGAGGATTCCCTTGGCATTACACACAACGTGGTAGTTAATAGAGTGGAAGTCCTTTCTTTTTATGTAGACCCTTCCCTGTTGCCTGGGTGGTGCTTTGATTTCTATATGTGTACAATCTATGGCACCTAGTAATTTAGGGTAGTATGCTACAGGATAGAACCTTTGTATATTTATGGCCCTGTCCTCAGAAGTACAGGGCAAACACATGTGGTCACTGGCATGTTGTAGCATGGCATTCAGGAACTGATGGAGCATCTTGGATGCTGATGCCTGGGACACCACCGTCAAGTCTCCTGTTGGTCTCTGAAATGTTCCTGTAGCCAAAATTCTTAGTGCTACTCATACCTTTGTCTCCACTAATATGGGTTCCCCTTGGTTTACCCTGGGTCTGAGTTGAGAGTAACAGATATTGCAGAGTTCCTGTAGAGTGTCTCTATCCACCCTGTAGTGCTCTACAATTTCCATACCATGCACATTGTGATAAGTTAAATGTGGTTTGAAAACTCTTCTTCTTATTGATCGTGGTCTATTAGCAGCAGCATAAACTTGAGCCTGTTAGACATACACATGAATTAAAGCAACAGCCACTCTTAACATTCTTTCTCTATAGACTCCTTTCTGAGGTTGTATGCCAAAAGATTTTGTAATTCCCAGGGAAAATCAGCACTGAGTCTACATGGTTGCTTTATAGTTTTTTGAATAGCTCCTCCATCTTGGATTGGTTGATCAGCATACAATTTAGCTGCTTAAGCTGTAATTAGCATGCCACAGGGTTTACCTTGTTTATGTGGCTCTATACACTATGTAGAGACGCTTACTGAATCCAAAGCAGTGTTCTACCATGTGCAGGCCATGCCATAGTGTTTACTTTGTTTATGCGGCTCTACACATTGCAGCAATGCTTACTGAATACAAAACAGTGTGCTGCCACACCCGTACAAAGTGTAAATGGATTGTGTAGGCTTTATTGAATCTTGTTAATTGTCTTTCTGTTTAATAATTTAATTGTGCCAGATTCAAGACTGGTAAAGCCTGCATTAATGTTCATATATTCAGAAAAGGTTTCTGGTATGAACACTTAAATCTGATGCTGCTGTATGAATGCTTATTAAAACAGACTACTTGAATCATCAGTTTGTGAAACTTACAACTGTCACACTCAAGCAAATTCAGTTACACTCTTCACACATGAAGGGAAAGTTACTCCAACTCCCTCCGTACTAAAATATTCCAGTTCTGAGTTCACACAAATTTGAAGAAGGCAGCAAACTTTAACCCTACCCCCCACACCAGTATAAAAATGCTTTCTGGACCATTGCTGGATTTTATGAATGGCTATTTAGAGTTGTTTGTTCATAGCTAGCTTTCATAATAGGCCATTCTAAGTCTAGCTAATTTCCTTCCCAAAGGTGAGAATCAAACACTGCACCTTGTGTCTGTGAGTAAAGCACCTTAAACATAATACCAATCCACAATCGTTAAAAGAGGTCTGTTTCTGTAAATTAGATTTGTCAGCTTTACACTGATTAGATTGTAATGCACTATCAAAAAATAGCATATTGTATCAGACACCTTGTATAATTACTTAAGATGGAATTGCCCATATGTCAAATTACTAGTGAACAGAGATTCCAAAATAAGTTATGCTAGGGTTGTCACAGTACTCCAAACTGTTATATCACACCTGGTTCAAAAAAGACTTCTATGATTCCTCAAGGAGTGTAGATTAATAAGGAATCACCGAAGCCTTATCATGATTCCAAGACTCAGTTTCTTGAATACATCACAAGACTTTGAATATTGTACATACACTGGCATAGCATGCCAGTGCACACTTAGAATACAGCGGGTTCACAGTCATGAGTCATTTCCTGCATTGAACAGAGGTTCCATTACAGATTGTCATTATAGCTGTGGACATTACATGTTGAGACTCCATATACCTCTACTAACACTGCTGAAAAAGAGGGTGAGAGCACATTATAGGGATGACAAATTACATGTTTTTTTTTTTTTAGCACTGCAATAGTTGTGTGTATGTGCAGTGGGGGCACAGTTCTAGTGGAACAACAGTGGATAACTGTTGGAGCAGTTTTAAACTATAAATGGTACGTGCTATACCTCTACTGCATGTTACCATACATTTTTCAGCAGTGCATTTGGCTACATAACAGAATTTGGCATGTCATGCCTGCAGTAGTACTGCTGACATACAGCTGTCTTTGTTAAATTTTTGGGGCTATACAGTGAAATAAGCTAACTTCAAACTATGCTATGAATAGGCAAAGAGGTCCACTAACAAAGAATGTTTATGGACACCATTACCTGTATGATATTACATGACATATACTTATGGCAATCATTGGGCATGTATAAACCCTGTCCCCCAAGATCAATGCTATTCTTGGTGGGGTGGGGGGTAGAACGGTATTTTGGATATGGGGAAATTTGCATGATAGTGAGGACACTCTGCAACCATCTGTGACGCCGAACCTTTTGGAATTTGGACCTGAATATCCTTCATCAGTTGCTTGGGGTGAGCATAGGGGGCACACAAAAATGCAAAGTAACAGAAACTCCTTTTCTAGTCTAGTATTTCCTTTAATAGAAGAAAAACATGACCATTCTGAAACTAAAGAGAGCAGTAAATCAGTGACATAAACAAAAATGATACTAACAAATAAAACTTATATAGCTATTTAGCTATTTATATGAAAAAGACACCAGCCCCGGGTAATCATGAATACGTTTTCTAAATGTGCTTCATTCATAACCTCCACCTCATTAATTAATAACTTTCCCAAAGTTGGGAGAGCAGAGTGTCTTTGCCTTTGGCTGTTCTGGATGCTTTAGAAAATAATGAGATGTGTGAGAGAGAGAGAGAGAGAGAGGAGAGAGAGAAAGAGAGAGAGAGAGAGAGAGAGAGAGAGAGAGAGAGAGAGAGAGAGAGAGAGAGAGAGAGAGAGAGAGAGAGAGAGAGAGAGTGAGAGGGAGAGAGAGAGAGTGAGAGAGAGAGAGAGAGAGAGAGAGAGCATTTTTCTTTGTGTAGTCAAATTGGGAGGATAAGTTAAATGAGGGGTCAAGCCAGAGAAAGTGTTTTCAAATGCGGGTGGTGTTAGGCTCACATATATGCAAAGAGCTTTTCATTTTCTCTTTAGTCTCTACTCAGTAAGAAACATCATAGTTTTTGGTTTTGTTGGAGTTACAAAGGAGGCCTTTGTTGCAGATCCTGTGGATTACTGCTAAGAAATGTGCATGTGGTTCTGTCTGGAGTTTGAGTACTGACTTGCTTCTGTGAAATAATGCCATACCATCTGCATAGAGAATGTGGGGAAAATTAGATGGCTGAAGGGGGAGTGTCTTAAAAAATGGAAAATAGTAAACAAGCAAGTGTGGAACCTTGTAGTACTCCTTTTTAAAAGCTGAGTGACTGGGTAATCAAGGTCCACCTTTTGAGGAAGAAATCCAATTTGTGAGAAACTAAGGTGGAGAATCAGGACTTATTCATATTTGTAGCTGATGATACAAAATGACATTGTGGACAATGAGGACAAAGGCTTTTGTAAGGTCAGTAAAGAGCTTCTGTTCATAGGTAGTAGAAAGTCATAAGTCAAAGTGCACAGGACTGTAAGTGAGCTACAACTAGACCAGAACCCATTGCTTATGGGTGACAGTTGCAGACAGTGATATACTGGGTGACTTATAAGTCTTTCAAGCATTCTACCTAGAATAGCAGTGATAGGGATTAGCCTGTATTGCAACATTTAGGTGGGGTTAGATTTCTTGGGGAGTAGGCTAACAATTGGTATTTCCATAAATATGGCAATGCATTTTGTTTTAGGCAGAGTTTGAATATGTTATGGATGGATGCAAGAATGTCCCTCCAGTGGGATATAAGCCAGGTATAGAGGCCATCTATGCCTGGTGGCCTGTTAGTTTTTATCGACTGAAAAAAGTTCTTAGTCTCTTGTTTTAACATGTTTAAAGTAAATTTTAGGAGTGTAGAGAGGTAGTTGCATGGGGGATGAGGGCAGTCAGAGTGTTTGATGGAGTGGGTCAGTTGCAGAATTCAAAACGGCAGAAAGTGGAAATGTTGGAGTTGCTGTTGTTGGGATATTTTGAATATCCCTTTCAGCAAATTGATTCCCTTTCTGACAGAACTATTTTTGGTGATTTAGCTAAGGGTGTTTGAAATATGTTGGCTTTAGTGTCATTGCATTGCTTGACTTCTAAGTTGGGTATACTGTTGCTTATTGCTATGGGAGGGGTTCTTTTTCCATGATTGCCATGCATCATCTCTAAGTTTTAAAAGGAATTTCAATGCAGAAGTTAGATTATAATTTTTCTTTTTGGTTTAAAGAGTCAAGAAATTATAGAAGAGGATGTGTCTTAGAAGGATATGAGTGTACTGGCGAGAGCTTCTGATCAAAATTGGGTTGTCAAGGTTTAATATGAAAGAGGTGTGGTTTTCCTTAAGTGTTTTGTTGCTTGAGTCTGTCCTAGTCATAAACAAACAATTTGGTAGGATTTTTTTGTTGTAGGTTTATGTATTGTGAAGCTTCTTGTGCAATGGCCAGTGGTAGACGGAGGGTGGATGATAATGTTTGAGATTAGACTGGGGTTATCAGTGAATGATAAGGACTGGAGTGAGGTTGTACAGTCTTTGGAGAGGTTTTTTTTTTTTTTGCATGTTTGTGTAAAGAGGATCTTGCAGAGAGGTAGACAGATCAGGGATCAATGTTTTTGTTGTCAAGAATGGTGTTGTATTGGTGGGTTGTACCAATTGGTGGTGGTGGTTAGTCTACCTCAGGGGTTGGTCATGTTGTGTGCATAGAGAATGGAGGTAATAAATGGAGGAATGCGGGGTTGATGTGGTCTGTGCATTCTTGTTGTAGTCTATGGTTATGCTTGTTTTATGTAAGAGTAACTAGAAGCAGTATAACCTGTAGTCTGATATGTATCAAGCTTGTTACATGACACATGGCATGTGGTAGCTGAAAGCAGTATAACCTGTAGTCTGATATGTATCAGGCTTGTTACATGACACATGGCATGTGGTAGTTGAAAGTAGTATAACCTGTAGTCTGATATGTAGCAGGCTTGTTACATGACACATGGCATGTGGTAGTTGAAAGCAGTATAACCTGTAGTCTGATATGTATCAAGCTTGTTACATGACACATGGCATGTGGTAGTTGAAAGTAGTATAACTTGTAGTCTGATATGTATCAAGCTTGTTACATGACACATGGCATGTGGTAGTTGAAAGCAGTATAACCTGTAGTCTGATATGTATCAAGCTTGTTACATGACACATGGAATGTGGTAGTTGAAAGCAGTATAACCTGTAGTCTGATATGTAGCAGGCTTGTTACATGACACATGGCATGTGGTAGTTGAAAGCAGTATAACCTGTAGTCTGATATGTATCAGGCTTGTTACATGACACATGGAATGTGGTAGTTGAAAGCAGTATAACCTGTATTCTGATATGTATAAGGCGTGTTACATGACACATGGCATGTGGTAGTTGAAAGCAGTATAACCTGTAGTCTGATATGTATCAGGCTTGTTACATGACACATGGAATGTGGTAGTTGAACTTTGTTAGGTCAATTGTGGAGTTGTAATGAGAATATGATTTGGTTTGAGGGCAATTGTTAGGAATTGTGTGGTACATTATTTGTATGTCAGTGGTATGGATTGCGGTATCCCTTTAAGGCTGTTTGTGGTGTAAGCAAAAGGGGAAGAGAATGTTGATTATAAATGTAGTCATCTGAGTGGTGGATGGGGAACATGGGGTGAGAAAGAAGTGAAGCAGGTGTCAGCAATTGGACTAGTGCAAGCCAATCAGTCTGAGCATGCTCAGAACAAGGAGAATCAAGAGAAAGCACCACTTTTGTGAGCAGGGGGATGCAGTATGTGGTTACAAGAAGCCAGAGAAAAGAGCAAATGAATGCAGGCAAAATCTTATGTTTTGCCAATGCTGCTCTGTGGAGATCATATTGAATACATATGACGTATACAGTTACAAGAGAACTTATACCTCAGAAGACAAGTGGGTTCCATGTGTGTGTGTGTGTGTGTGTGTGTGTGTGTGTGTGTGTGTGTGTGTGTGTGTGCGTGTGTATGCGTGTGTGTGGTGTGTGCGTGTGTGCGTGTGTGTGTGTGTGTGTGTGTGTGTGTGTGTGTGTGTGTGTGTGTGTGTGTGTGTGTGTGTGAGTGCATGTGTCTAGGGGAGTAGTACACCAAGTACTTTTCACAAGGGAATGACAGTATAAGCTAAATGAAAATATAAGGGGATAATACTTCAATAGTAAGAGAAACTACAAACCAAATGCCCTATAATAAAGAGGGAGGATGTCCAATTTCATACTAGTGTAATCTTGATTAAAAAAAAGTGGTCTAGCAGTACAGGGGTCATAGACATTGTGCTTCCATAAAATGAATATGCTCTGAATGAAACAATGTGTCTGCATCTGAATAAAACTGCCAAAAACAAAAGGAAAAAGGGAAAGCAACATGCATGTTTAAATACTGCAGCTTTGTCCAACAGTTAAAACATGCAGAAAAGAAAAACAAAAAAAGATAACTCATAACAGAAAAGATGCAACCAAAATACATTTAGGCAATTAGACTAACAGCCTTAATTGCAATTACACTTTCAGTTACTCTGCAGCATCAGTGGTTACAACTAAACAGTATCCAAATATCCTCTCAAATAACAGTGTGCACATACATTTAGACATTAGAGTAACATTAGCAATTGAAATTCATTATACAGGGACTGTGCATGTATGCAGTGCTTGAATCTAAGCATTATTGAAAATACCTCTCAACATTTTCACAAATACTTTTAGATATCAACAGTTATGCACCTTAATGAAAATAAATATTAACATACTGTCTGTGTTGTAAATGTCTATACTGTAAATATTTGCATCTAAACATTGACAAATATTCCTCTCAATTAATAGTTTGTCAGAGGACCATTCCAAGATCCAACTAAACAACTCAGCTTACACAATTGTTTACATCATATGCTCATACATAATTCAGTAACGGACATCACAGACCAAGAAAATGTTCTTAAAATAATTTTACTAAATCACTTACAGCTGTAACTTATACCGGTACTAGTTTAGAAGTAGGAAACATTTCAGTATACTGGCACCCAGCAACAAGGAGGGAACAGTGAGCTATTTTATCACTGCTTCAAATAATTGGCTTTAATAACTGGCTATGTAGTTGGGTGTCATTCTTTGGGGATCTAGTATATGTCAGTTTGGGATTACATGGCTGACAGCCTTCATACTTTGCCTCTCTTACCAAGGCTTTTGCTTTCTGGCTAATGTTTTTGCTTCTTTCATACTGCATTTTTAGGTAGAATCCAACCTAGTAAATTCTAACGTGTAACACATTAATTTCATTCTACTCAATGCCAGGAGTCTTAACAAAAATGCCTGAACCTGAGGCTCTCCTATAACTTGAATACATTCATATATGTATAGTAACAGAAATATGGTTTCAGAGCAATGAAAAGCTCCCTTTATCACTGGGTATAATACCTAGCACATATTCTGACCTAACGGTAATCTCCAGGGAGTATCAGTGTTTGTCAGCCATATAATCGCCTCACAATAGATTCCTTGGGATCATCACATTTGAACTCCTAGAAGTAAAAATCATAATTAATGGGACTAATTACAACTTAGAACTACCTCCATGTCCTCCTCTGAGCATAACAGCTATATTCTAACATTAGCTGAAATTCCAGTTAAAACCAGTACCTTTCTAATGGGGGATGTCATCCATCCATCCATCATTAAACTGGTTGATTTACACTCTCAATATTTGTAAGGCTCAGAACTTCCTTGACTTTATAGCTGTTAAGTCTTTTTCATAAATAATATGTTATCCACTCTAATAGGGGCTCTAATATTCTTAATCTAATCCTCAAAATATGTCCACTTCTTGCACATCTCCATATGTATCATTATAACTTATTAAATCAGACCATCATTTTGTGTCCTTTTCCTTTAAAACTGGACTTGTCCTTTAAACAGCTCTGTCATTAGGGGCTTCTCAAAAGCAAACATTCTTCTGATACTTGATGACTTAAATAAATTCTGCTGTAATCTCCTCTCAAGGATCACTTTGTTAAAGCTGCTACCTATGCCTCTGTCTTCTACTCCCATTTATATAGTTGCATTGATAAGGCAGGCCTTATCCACATTAAATATAATGAGAAGTTTAAAAACAAACCCCTGTGGTGGAATACCCATAAAAATAAATTATATAACAAGAAAGAGAGAGTGCTTAAAGCTTATAAGAGGTATCATTCCACCTACCTTAACTGCACACTCAAGCAAACAAACAAAGATCTTAAGGGAATCTTTAGGAAGTTCAAAGCTGAGTGAGAACTTAAAATAACCACTAAAATGAAAAATAACTGCCAATTTTTCTTTAACTATGTCAGGATGTTAAGAAGTATTACCCAACAATGTTTGGAGCTGTCCATTGTAATACTATAATGTGACACAAAGGAAGTAGTTAAATCCTAGAAACAATTTTAGTGCACATTTTACTCCACACATGGTTATACCAGTTCCACATGTTCCACAATCCCAGCCACCCCCTTTTATTGTTATGGAATAAGTTCTGTCAGCCCTCTTAAAACTAAATACTTCTTCCATTTGCTTTGATAGTATACCTTGAGGCTCAGTTTGGGCCCTGTCCTATTTGACATATATTTCTTAGACCTTCAGGCCTACGATTAACTAAGTTTCCAAATGAATGTAATAAGATGTTGTTATTCGATCTTCAACTGACACAGGTGATCCAACATAGATGAGATGATACTAACAATTGGTGCAAGGACAATGGTATCAAACTAATTGTAAAAAATGTAGTGTAGCAGAGCTCATTATGGTAAACAAAACAGTTTCATTTAGCATATAGGAGATACACCCCAACAATCAGACACTGTTGTAAGTCATCTAGTCATGCTTATGATTTAATCATCATTTCTCCTCAGTAGTTAAGAAAATATTCTACTTCTATCTGGCCCATCTAATTTCCAAAGGCATATCCATTAGATACAAAGAAGTATTAATTACCTTTTTCTCATATCTTATCACAGACATTAACTATAATGTACCTTTTGGCATGATTATTCTAAACGTATCACACAATCAGAGATCTCAGAGATTCATTACTAAAAAGATCAATGGCCTCAAAATTGGAGCTATTAGGGGAGACTGTTAGCCCTTTCTTTATACTCAGATTCTTACAGACTCTTCCATGCAGATCTGTGTTTAACCTTTTGACCCATGAAAGATGCAACCATATTTCACTTCTTTTTTCTTCTCAGATCTGATAATACCTCAAATCCTTGGTTAAAGAAACTAAACCTTCATCAGCAAATAAATGAGACACATTGACTCGATAGATTCATATCACAAACATTGACTGGATAGTTTCATATCCCAAAGTATCCTTCACATCTGGAGCAGACTTACATTACATGTCAAGCAGAGCAGCAGTCTTGCCATCTTCAATTGGAAAGGCAGCCTCAAATTTTCCCAATCTATCATATCTCGCTTGTTTGAGGTGATAGGAAATTTCTGAATACGGTTTCCTTGATTCTAGAAGGAACTTTTGAATATTTTTTTAAGCTAGCTTGAAATGGTCAGTAGACTGATTGCTTATTACTTACCTATAAACATATGAACCTGTAATTCATATCAACAACTTATAGTGTATCAAACTGTATGCAAAAATCCCGCTAGCAATTATGCTGAAAGACAATTTAAACTCTTCCTTGGCACTGCTTGGTAAAGGCTTTACACATCTATTCTTTTTACAAATGACTATATACAATTCTAAATAAACTATGTCAACTATTTAAGACATGCTAAGTTACTATTTTTAGCACTAACCATTTCTCCATTTGGCCAGATGTATGACGGGAACAAGTAGATTTAAAGCAAATCATGTGGGATTGCACATTTGCAAAAATAATTTGAGAAACCTTATTAAACAATTACATAACATTTGTCTTGTAATTGTTATCCCATCATGTAAACACTTAGCCCAGGATTCAGCAAGCTCTGCATGGTGTGCAGGAATAGTGCAAGAGCTGCTGCAGACAATATGTCTGCCGTGCAATCCAGGAATACGTTCCAGGGATGTGGACGAGCAGTCCTGCACTATTCCTGCACGATCACAGCCCCTGTATGCTAATTACCTCATTTGCTGGTGAAAACCATGCAAATGAGGTGAATTAGCGATCCAGGAAGCAGGCTGACTTCCGTGCAGGAATAGTGTAGATTGCAGAAATGTATTCAGCCAGTAGCTGAATACATTTCTGCAAACTACAAAACGGAGGCATGACAGCTCGTAAAAACGTATGTATTAAAAGGGTTAGGCATGCCAAAGGCCAAATATATGGTCATAAGCATGAAAATTAGTTTCAAAATTATAAAAAAGAACTTTTTTGTTGACCAATTTCAGCCATTTAAGCACAGGGCAGTGGTACTCAAATGGGATCAGCCCCCCCCCCCAAAAAAAAGCTGGAAATAAGCTTTTAAACCAAATTCATAATTCTGCCATAATAGTCAATGGCAGCCATAACAAAACAAGACCATGGAATAGTAGTTGCTAAGGGGGAAGGCTGAGTGTCAGATTTGTAACCATGGATTAGCAGTCAGTCCTATGCAAATGAGAGCAATGATACTGAATCACAGATTTCCCCTCAGTGCTAGCTTGCACCCAACTGTGTAGGTGCATTAAGACCACAGTGTATGCCTAAGAGCTAGATGATTTCATAAGGGGTGTGTCATGCATTCTGTAAGCTTATTGGAGCTCTGTGGCCTGTGTTTGCCCTTAGCTTAGTACAGCTAAGGAAGGGTGCGTGTCTGAAGCTGCCTAGCAGTATTTACATTGCCTAAATGGGTGTTTGTGCCATGCACCGGGTTTTAAATAAAAAAAAAAAAACAGGAAATAGCAGCTCTGTTCACATCTGAGCACTGGGTTTGTGCGGCGTGCCTGGGGGCTTAAACAGGAAGGCAATGGGAAGGGAAAATATCAGTAGGTGGGTAATCAAGGAGAACTAGCATAGCTGGCAGGTGAAATGTATCCGAACCAGCCAATTACACAGGCAGCAGCCCAGCCCAGCACACTACTAAAAACTATGCAAACACCACTCACTCTGTTTTTTCCCACAAACTCTACACCACCGGTGTACACAGACAGGGACATTTTACCAGACAAAACTAACAAAATGATAGGGGCTGTTTTTGCTCTCATAAATAAACAGGTGGAAGAGGCTGCAGGTGGTGAGGATGACAGTGCTGATGACCAACCCACAGTGAGGAAAAGGAGAAGAGTGTGCAGACCTAGGTAACCTACCAGGGGCTACATGAGCTGGAGATAGTGGAGCACTATAGGGTGGACAGGGACCTCCTATAGAAAATTGTTGAGCTGTGCTAGACACACCTCACACACAGAACCAGCAGAGGGGAACCCATCCCAGTGGATACCAAGGTATGTGTAGGTTTAAGAATACTAGCCACAGGTACCTTCCAAAGGACAACTGAGGATATCATGGGGATCAAACAGGCATCAGCATCCAGGGTACTCCACCAGTTCCTGGATGCCATGTCAGCACATGCCAGTGAGCACATATATTTCCTCAATACCTGTGAGGCATTGACCAGCAATATGCGTCTCTTCCACCAAATAGCAGAATACCCTGAGGTAGTGGGTGCTATAGACTACATGCACATGCACATCAAAGCACCCCCTGGTGAGCGGGGTAGAGTCTACACAAAGGCTTTCCCTCCATCAACTGTCAGGTCATATGCAATGCCCAGGGCATTATAATGAATGTGCTGGCAGCCCTGGAAGCTATCACGACTCCCACATCTGGTATATGATGCAGCTGTACCAGAGATTTGCCAATGGAGACATCCCATATGGCCTCCTACTGGGGGATGCTGGTAATGCACTGAAGCTGTGGCTGATGACACCCATCAGAAATGCACACACACCTGAACAAAAACTCCATAATAAGGCACATGCACAGTCCATAATCATAACAGAGCATGTATTTGGAATGCTCAAGTCACAGTTCCAGTGCCTGGACATATCCGGTGGAGCCTTGCACTACTCACCAGCTACATGTACCCAAATAGTTATTGTATGTGCCATGCTATACAATATGATCCTGCAGAAACAGCTGCAGCAGGAACTGCATGGGGCAGGGCCACACAGCCCCCCACCATTGCCAAGGCCAGCACAGACACAGAGTAACTCAGAAGAGGAACAACCTGAGCCTGCCCCTGTAGGCAGAAGGAGCCATGCCCAGTATGCCCAAGCCTTGGTAAAGAGGCAATGAATAGCACATACACTGACATGTTAGGAACCCAGGGAATGACACCTCTCTCTGACTCGCACATACAGTAAAAGGGATGCCAGACATGGCACTACCTGTGCTTAACCATGTATATGGAGTGTACTATGTGCATTCAACATAGTCAGTCCTCCAACACCATCCTCAATACTGGCACAGCCACAAGGTAAGTCACTCTCACTATCAATTGCTAAATGGAGTAGTATGTTCTGCTATTTGTATCTATGGGATGTAAGCATGCAAGGGAATCGTGTGGCTGAATGGGATGGCAGCAGACAGTAGACACCTATATCGGCAGCATGAAATCCATAACAAATACTGGTGTCAACATAGTAAGCAGTACTAGACAAGGTGACAAAATCCACTGCAGGACATGTGGTGGGCCAAATGTGTATCCATAGGACACACACATGCATGTCATTGAGGCTCACATACCCAACAATAGTATCAGCCAGCAACACAGGTGTAGACAGACACAAAGAAAAGCTATGCTAAGGCCTCAGAGTGATGGCAAGGGAGAACAGCCCCCCTCCAGACCTACACAGACAGACTATAACAGATCAGGCAGTGGGATGTTTATTCTGAAGGGTAAGAAGTCTGAAACTGAAATGTAGGTCAATAAAACCTAAGAACTGTACTACACTGATATGCCTCTAGTCTGCAGGATAGGTCAGAATACAGAATGTAATGGAAGCCAACAGAGTACCTGAAATACCAGTGCAGTCAGAGCAAATGTTTACAGTTGTCAGGTGTGACCCCCCATGATCCTATGTAGAAATGTAGTAACATGTATGTGTGGGTATAATAATGGTGGAGCATAGATTACCTGAGCTGGCTAAAGTAGGAGGACAGATTGTTGCACATGTACAATATGCAGGGCTCTGTGTGTTAGGTTGTTGTGTGTTGTATATTGTGTGAAAGTGCTCAGCATGTAGGCATGGAGTGTTGTGTACCAGTGGCCAATGGCCAGTACTGTTGATGACAGGGCCACGTTCTCACAACTGCAGTGCCAAACACAATCCATCCCAGCAAGACACAATCCAGCAGTAATCTACACTAATTGTTAGGATGTAATATCTGTCACCATCTGAAAGACAGACATGGCATGAGTGTGGGTCCAGACATATAAACAGTACACAGCTGGAAGTACCCTAGACAGAGAGTGTATAAAATGTTACTGTCAAATGGACACACCTTTGGATTTGTACAGACAGGTTAGCAGCACATTAGTTGGCTGTGTAGTATGGAAAACTGATGTAGTCTGTCCAAACACTGGCAGACCACAAAAGGCACAGGTATGAAGTACTGAGAAACCACTGATGTCCCCGCACAGCCAGCATAAGTGGAATGCCCCACGTATATCTGTGAGTCAGCTGCAAGTAGCTTCCATAGCGCACATGCACTCAGCTCACCCCCACCATCAGCCACAGGTACCTCACAGGTCATATCCCTGCCATTGGGAATTAGTACAATATGCCCCCCCCCCCATCTGTATAGGAATGTCCACAGAATGCAGCATGCTGAAGAGGTGTCCTATGCGGGTGTGTCCCTAGCTGTAAGCAGCACTCTGCCAGCATCCACACCAATGGATTAATAAGAACAGAAACTATTGCCATTAACACCTTGCACACCTATCCTGTCACCACAGGAGAAAACAGTGGCTTGCAGCCTGGGAATGTAGGAGTGACACAATGCACTGACCTGCTACAGATGGCCTGCATCACTACCAAATGCCCTACTCCTCTGTCAAAGGCCTGTGTCTCACCTGTACTGCCAATGTATATTATCTCATGGACCCCCAAATAATGACATAACACAGTCCACAAAACACAAATGCAAGGCCATGTTGACAAATCCCGTAGCATGTCCACTATGTCCTACTGCATGAACTGTGGATCAACCCCTAAATACTGCTGGGATTAAGTGATAACTATAGGGCTACTTATCAGATATCACTTGCATAATGTTCGGAAAAGGATAGAATAACAGAGAGGGGGTAGAAGCATGGACGCCATGGAGTGTGTGAAGTCTGAAACTCAGATGTGTGAACATGCTATCCCTGCCTGCAAACACAGGAATGGGTGGATACAAACCTGCTCATAAACCACAATGTGAAGGGGTAATGGCCAGAAATATGAGCCCTGCCTCTAGGTAAACTGTGTGAATCTGTACAGCTGTGAGGTATTACCTTAGTAGGATATGGCCATTCTGTCATGTCGGTAGATGTACAAGCATGGGATCCTCAGCCACCATGGTACCAAGGTGCTGAACCATTTACACAAACCCATCAGCAAGTGTCTGCTGCTCCCCCTCCAGAGCCACATGATTGTGCAAGAATTTGTAGGCTGCAGACCACAATACTGGACACAGCTTCATTCATCTTGTATTCCCCAGGAAATTACTGCAAACAAATAGGTATACCTGCCATGAGCTGATGACATAAAACATCACAGTGTAAAACAGTACATATGTCTGAATATCTCTGCTAATACCAAAACCATGTAGCAGAAGCAGCACAGAAACAATTAGTTACAGTATCCCACTATTCTTTGCCCATTGTGACCACATATTGCCAACCTATCTACAGATAACCTGCAGAAACAGGTTGCTAGCTGTAGTTATAGAACACAAATGCCTGCACTGGAGTGCAACCTACCTGGAATGGATTCACACATTCAATATAGAAGGCCATACTGGGCATGCTCCCACACTTAGAGAAATGATGAAGCCCATGTCTGACAACAAAATACTGAAGGGTCATACTGGGCATGCTCCCACACTTAATATGTCTGGCAACAACTGTGGACTATACATATATGTCAGTCACAAATGTCTGTGCACACACTCCACATTGCACACCAATCATGCTTTGCATGCACAACGGATAGAAATACACACATAGATCCAAGGACAACACACTGTAATAGGTCAAACATGCACATACATTGATCTGTGGAAGAGAGTGACAGACAGTGACAAACAGCTTCTCATCATGAGGCCTGTCCCACCCAGCACACATCCAATTGGCCAATACCACATGATGTGCAAATGTCTATCACTGTAGACATTTGCTTCTGGTAGCTCTCAGCACTATAGTGTCTGGGGTGCTTGTAATAACTGTGTTACATGACAGTACAAGTCATTATTCATCTAGCAGTAGTATACACAGCCCTGTCAAATGTAAGCTTGTGTATGACTGAGTGTTGTGTGTGTGCTTCCAGACGAATGGTTTCTGGCCCATTCACACACACTGCACTCCCCATTGCCCTTCTTTTGCTAACCTGTTGCTGTCAGTCACCTCGAAATACACCTTTGGAGGAGAGGTAACCCTATAAGCTCTGTGGCATGTGCTATAACTGTGTAATGCTATAGTGTGATGTACTAGTTAGGTAGGAGTTCTAATCCCAAACATGGCAACTGTGAAACTCTGTGTGTGTAGAGATCAATGCTTTTGAGGCCAGTCACAGTCACTACACTTTCCATTGCCCTACTTTGGAAAGCCTGCTAATGTCATTCACCATGAAATACACCTTTGGAAAAAGGCTAGCTCTGTAAGTTCTGTAAGCTCCGTGATGTGCGCTGTAACTGAGTAATGCTGTAGTATGATGTACTAATAAGGTAGGAGTTCTAATCCCAGACATCACAACTGTAAAACTCTGTGTGTGTGTTTGTGTGTGTACAGATCAATGCTTTTGAGGCCAGTCACAGACACTACACTTTCCATTGCCCTACTTTGGCAAGCCTCCCGATGTCATTCACCTTATAATACACCTATGGAGAAGGATTAACCCTATAAGCTCTGTGGTGTGTACTCTAACTGCATAATGATATAGTGTGATGTGCTAGTCAGGTAAGAGTTCTAATTCCAGACATGGCAACTGTGAAATTGTGTGTGTGTGTGTGTGTGTGTGTGTGTGTGTGTGTGTGTGTGTGTGTGTGTGTGTGTGTGTGTGTGTTTGCTTTCGTGTGTAGGGATAAATGCTTTTGAGACCAGTCACAGTCACTACACTTTCCATTGCCCTACTTTGGCAAGACTGGTGATGTCATTCACCTTGAAATACACCTTTGGAGAAGGGCTAACCCTATAAGCTCCATGGCTCTTGCTATAACTGTATAGTGCTATAGTGTGATGCACTAGTTAGGTAGGAGTTATAATCCCAGACATGGCAACTGTGAAACTCTGTGTATGTGTTTGTTTGTGTGTGTAGGGATCACTGCTTTTGAGGCCAGTCACAGTAAGTACACTTTCCATTGTCCTACTTTGACAAGCCTGCTGATGTCAATCACCTTGAAGTACACATTTGGAGTAGGGCTAGCTCTATAGGCTCTGCAGCTTGTTTGATAAATCTGGTACACTGTAGTAACAATACATAGCTAGGTAGGAGTTTGAATCTCAGTACCGTCAAGTGTGTGTTTGTGTGTGTGTGTGTGTGTGTGTGTGTGTGTGTGTGTGTGTGTGTGTGTGTGTGTTTCTCATCAGTATCCTGTGTGGAGGTAGCTGTGATTGTGTAATAACAGGACTCATAGGTTCATAGGTTCATAGGTTTATACTAGGCTATCTGCCCTAAGGCATTTATAAGCCTAGCCCAGAGTTTTTGTGGCTTACGCCACCCCTTATGTTAAAAAAATACTGTGCCCATTAGTTTGTTGTGCCTCTGTCCAGCAGTGACACAGAGATGATTCCTGGGGTAAACCTATGATCTCCCATCCACCGGTCAAGATTTCTCTTGAACAGAGCCAGCGAGGTGCTCTGCCTCACATGGACCGGGATTTTATTCCACAACATAAGGAGTCTCTGGATGACAAATCTATCCCTCCAGCATGTCCTATTTATATCCGTGCTAAGGTTTAAGTTGCTTGCTTTAGTGGATCTGGTAGATTTGGATTTTTTGAGGTGGAGCATGTCCATTAATTCCGGGTTGGACATGGCCTTGTATGTCAGGCACAGGTCACCTCTGAGCAGACGGTATGCGACTGAATAGAGCTGGAGTTTCTTCAGTCTGGCAGCATATGACAGATTTTGGAGACCCTTTATCCTTTTGGTGAGGAACTTTTGGGGTCTCTCCAATTGCTGCAGGTGTCGGGTGAGATACATCCCGAATGGGGCATTCTACTCGATCATTGGTCTAAGTGAAGAGTACAGGGGAACAATGACCTCACTTGATCTGGATGTGAATCCCTTCATGATCAGGTGGGCAATGTAGAAGGTTTTTCTAACCACATTAGCAATGTGAGTGTCAAAAGAAAGGCCACTGTCAACCTGGGTCCCCAGGTCCCTGATAACCTCTTCTGTGCTTAGTGGATTGCCACCTATATGGTAGCTTGGGGTTACCTTGTTTTTCCCAAAGGGTATGACTATACATTTTTTGGCATTTAACTTCAGGCCATGGCTCTGGCACCAGCTATCAGTTTCCATGAGACCCCTCTGAAGGATATCTGTGTCCGATGTACTTTCCACCATGGCTCCCAGATTGCAGTCATCTGCAAACTTTGTCAGCCATAGTCCTCCTATGTTAGCCTGTACTTCTGAGAAGTAGATGCCGAACAACAGGGGGCCAAGGACTGAGCCCTGTGGGACACCACTTATGACCGGCTTGGAGTCTGACATGGCACCAGCTACTCTAACCCTGTGGGTTCTGTCCTTTAGCCAGTTTGCAACCCATCTTGTGACATATGGGTTTACATTTAAGCTGGTAAGTTTCTCTATAATACCCGAGTGGGGTATTGTGTCGAAAGCTTTTGCAAGGTCAAGGTAGGCTGTATGGACTGCCTTTCCCTCATCAATGGCCTTAGTGACTGTTTCGAAGAAGTCGACCAAGTTCAAAAGGCATGATCTGCCCTTGACAAAGCCAAACTGGGTCGGGTCCAATGTCTGCAAGTCCCCTATGTCTTTGTTTATGAGTTCCATTATGATCCTCTCCATAGCTTTGCAGACCAGGCTTGTTGAGCTTATGGGGAAGCTCATTGTGGGGAAGGTTTTGCAAATTTCTTATATTGAGGACCTACTATATGTCACAATGTCCACTTTACAAGGACAACAGATGACAAACAGCAGGGAGGCTGGCATAGACAATCCATACCCCTACATGTGACATTATGGATTGGTGAACAATATAGCCAACCCTTGTATTACCTAGAGAACATTCTCCACCCATGTCTCATACACAAACACACTTGGCTAGGCAATAACCACTATATTGATAGTTCCCTGAATATTGCCCACAGATAGTAACCACTGTATGATTGCAGTGGACTACAGAAGACATGGCACACTGTTCCATCCCTACAATAGACAAATAATTGTTTACAGTGTTCCTTGCTATGTTCCCCACTGGACATCTGCAACAACTTAGAGTCTGCAAATGTAACCCACAAAGGAAATACCATGCCTTATACACATGCCATGTATGGACCAATGCCACTAACACCAGTGAATAGCTGTATCATGCTGTCAATGTAGGTGCAGGCACAACCTCAGTTGCATAGCCAGTTCTCACTACATGAGGTCAGGAATGCCACATCAGATGATAATCTGTCCACACAACATGTCCCAGACACCCCAGGTACACTTCCACATGTCACAGAACATGCATGTGGGACATGTGCACAACCCAGACACGGTCCATATTATGGAATATAGAACACATACATGGCAAGCATTTCACAGCACTGGCCAACTACAATAGTAACCCAGATGAGTGCATGGTGAATACAATACCCACCTGTGTGGGCCAATCCAGGGACTACACCCCTGAGCCACACTGCAGACCATTGTCATGTGGCCTGATGCCGATGTATACCCTTTGCCTAGCCTTGTACACCCTTCTGGCACAGTCAAATACTACACACCTGTGAAGCAATGAACCCATGCATGTCAGTACTGGCAAATCTATGTGTGTGTGTGTGTGTGTGTGTGTGTGTGTGTGTGTGTGTGTGTGTGTGTGTGTGTGTGTGTGTGTGTGTGTGTGCACATGTGTGCACGTGTGTGTGTGTGTGTGTGTGTGTGTGTGTGTGTGTGTGTGTGTGTGTGTGTGTGTGTGTGTGGAGAATAGTGATTTGGAAGCCAGTCACACTCACTACACCTCCCATTGCCCTACCGTAGCATGCCTTTTGATGTCAGTCACCTTGACATACCCTTTGCTAATATATCAGCCTGATAACCTCTGTGGTGCATGTGATACCTGCATAATACTGTAGTGTAGCAAACAAATTAGTTAGGAATTCTAATCCTGACCCTGCCAACTGTGATAATGTGTGTGATTTCCTGAGAGAGTGTGGTTGTGTCTTCCTTGACACCTGCTTTTGTGGACAGCCACATTTACTACACTTACCTTACCCCTCCTTTATTACTGTTGCTGATGTCACTCACATTCAAAGATACCTTTGGACAGCTTTCCAACATGTAAGCTCTGTGGCGCATGCAATAAATGCATAAAAATGTAATAGCAATGCATAGTCAGGTAGGGATTTGAAACCCAGTACTGGTAAGTGTGTGACATAAACATGCTTAGCTCTTACTCTCCTACTCCCTTCCTTTCTTACTTTGTCTCTGTCTCTCTCACTCCTTGTCTGGTGGATGTGGAAATGTACACCTGCTTTGCTTAGGCAGCAGCTTGTGCTTTGTAAGTGATGCTCATAATCAGATGATGGCCTGTGCATGAATTGCAGTCCCCCACTAGCTGATTGCATGTGGAATAGCTGTGGTATCATACCTATAGCCAATTGCATGGAAACACACTCCTGTAACTAAGAACATCATGTGGGTGTTGGCCCTTTTCATTCACTGTGAGCAGGACTTCATGTCGATGTTTGACAAACAGCATCACAGAAGGTAGTTGGATATACCTCTTATAACATATACTGTGGAGACAGGCCAACAAACAGGAGGGGGATGTTCCAGACATGAGGACAGAATGTAAGTCTTGCTCTTCTACATTTGAAGTAATGTTGGTTTAACAGGGTTCATGTGGATATGGCTGGTCTACATTATTGAATATCTGTCATGACAGTGTTATGTGGTTTGAGAAACTCCCACCTGTATGGCTATCTGCAGACTGGCCAGTATTTGGAGTCTTACATGTGTTGTGTTACTCACACATATCCTATCTTTAGAAATGCAGTAGCATACTCTGAGGATTGAAGTCAGTACATGGTGATAGCCATGTGAGTTACTGACTTCATATCCCACAGTAGACCTATGTCACAACAAATCCTGTTACACCAGTAAATGTATGGGTTCATCACAGCAACATGTCAATATTGGCCATGTGTTAGTGCCTCCAGCGACACCTCTGTTATTAAACTTTGTGCATATGTCATGCAGTAAGAGGTGCATATGTTCAGTACATCATTTACTGACATCATACCTGATAACAAGGCAGTGAGATACCAGACTACTAGCAAGTTATCTATAGTAGGCCTTATATCTGAGGACAGAACCTGGATATTCTGTTGTAGTGTGTACAGTAGTGAGGTCGGTATACTTATGGTGATTGTCGACAGAGTGTGTAATGTGAATATGTACCTTGGGCTGTGTACAGACTGTGGTAAATGTCATTGTTCTTGGTCCTGTACTATGTGATTTTGCATGCTGCTGCAGTGTATGGTACCCTATAGGCGTACATGTTTGTAGGGCCAGACAGACACATGTCCCATACCACAGTCAGGCATCAGAATACACTGTGTATTGGCCCAGTATATGTAGGGTTGGTGTGTTAGTGTCACATATGAGGACGGTGTTGTTCACACAGTCCATATACTGTAATATTAAGTGCGCTTACCATATGTGACTGTGGCTGTGTTCAGATTGGTTGTGGGTATGCACTTTCATACAGGTGTCTGTTACTCCATGCTGTTACATGCCTTTAGAGCCTGCTATATTTGTAGGTACATGTGTATTCCCCCATACGAAATGGGTCTATACCACATGAGCGAATCGCTCAAATTGCGAATGCTCTTAATATGAAAAGTACCGGACCTCGCACTTACTATTGTGAGGGGCTGTGCCCCCCACACCTCCTGCTAAATATATATTCCAACTCCAAGATCACACTACAGTGAAGAAAGGGCAAATATCCCATTCTTTACTGTACTGCAATCTCAAAAAAAGCACTTCAAGGTCCATTGCATTCGATATTATGAGCATTTGCAATTTGTGCGATTCACTCGTGTGATATAAACCCTACTAAATGGGGGCCAGTGCAGTCTGCCTGTAGTTTGCACAGTGCTTTGTGACACGCCTAGCAGCTCAGTGTATTTACCCAGTGTGATGTTATGTCTAGATATTTGTCACATGTACTGTTGCCGGGCCAGCATAACTGTTATATATTTATGACAAAGCAGTGGGATGCTGTACAGATGCATGTCACTAACTAGTGGGTAGTATGTGGGCTTGTGACCTCTGCTCCTCTGGTTATTATGTGTCAGGACAGACAGGTGTATGTGAATGCATAAACTGTGTGAACTTATCTATTCCAGCATTTTTGTGATATCCCCATTTACATGGCTTTAAACATCCACTTTGTCAGGCTTGGTCTGGTCCACACGTCTTGCACTAAGGGGTGCTGTGTATACCTCTGGACTGACCAGAGTGTGTCAGACTGTCCAAATTTATTGGTCATATCTCTGCTGTATTCCACAGGATCATTACTGTGATTTGTGTAGTATTGTACTGTGATGATCTTATGATGTGTGTCAGTAACGGTTGGTGTACATGTCAATATCAGATGTGACTTCCCACACAACATTACTGTTAAGTCAACCCCTGTTACAGTAGCAAAAGTCTACATGTATACTTACAATACATAGCATCCCCTTGCACTAAGAGGTTGTAACTATTGGTGCTGGGGCATGACTCCACTACATGTTATGGACATATGTTAGACATACATATATATATATATATATATATATATATATATATATATATATATATATATATATATATATATATATATATATATATATATATATATATAAGAAATGAACTTCGTGACAATAAAAGCATTCAATTAAATAGTAAATAACACCAACAACTCTTGTAGAACTTTAGCTTGTTATTTATTATCAAAACTTCTTCAGAAAGACATGTTTCATAAGTATGAGCAACCATTTTCACTTCCTTTATATACATTAGTTCTAGCAGGCCATTTAAATTAACAACAGTTCCTTTCCAATAGAAAAGTGTGAACAAGCAGGGTGCTGTGTGCATTTTCATTAACATTACAATTGCAGTTACATAAGGCAAATTGGTCAGACAGTAACAGCCTTGTGGTGCCGTGTGCATACTAAAAGGGATAGTGTGCAAAAAGGGATCGTGTGCAAAAAAGGGGATTGTGTGCAAAAAGGGACTGTGTGCAAAAAGGGATTGTGTGCAGCAAAAAAAAAAAAAAAAAAGGTTGGGGGGGCAGGAAAGATGACAGTCATGCTGTGATGATTCTAATATAAACACGTAACTTATGAGTGTTTGTCTCCAAAGGTAAGTAAAGAAGGGAACGGAGGAAGGTGGAGGAGTCAGGTAGAGAGTCCTACTATGCTTTGGCATCAGTGTGTGTGTAGAGAAATGTGTGGGTATGCCACCTGATGGGGGAGTGGGAGGAATGCGGTGTGGACTTGAGAGGGGGCTGTTAGGGGGCTGCCCATGACAAGGAGCCTATGAATAACAGTGTCCCCCAGAAGACTGTCAGTGCAGATGGTACCACCCGTGGGCTGGTTTGGATGGTATCACCCCTGAATGGCTGCATGAAAATGTGAGACCGGGGGGTATAGTTGGTGGGGTCAGCGGGGCTAGCCTGGTGAATGGGAGCATGTGTGTAGGGGGTATGGGGAGTCAAAGTCAGAGAGAGAGTGGGAGCATGTGTGTATGGGGGTGTCAAAAGTCAGAGAGAGAGAGAGAGAGAGAGAGAGGAACATTATATTCACTTGCACAGTTGTAAATCCATAAACACATTAAATCTACTTGTACAATTCTTCAAACCCTCT
>NC_056730.1:123495407-123565407 GCF_019279795.1 Protopterus annectens | reverse complement strand
TCCAGCCCAGTGATGCATGTACTGTGTGCATCTTATCTGTAACAGAATGGACACATTGACAAGGTAGTTAGCACTGATAAGCCCATGTCTCTCAGATGTGTGTATGACTGTTATGTGTTTGTCAATGTGTATATGACAGTATGTCACACTATGTATTGTTCATAAACAACAAGTACATCCCCCATTACCCTACTGTAAAGGGCCTGGTGATGTTCTTCACTTAACATGTAACCTGGAACACACCTCATCCTAAAAGCTGTGTGGTGTGTGCAATTAAGGCCACACACATCAGTAGTACTACATACCTAGGTAGCGGTTCTAGTCCATGTGTTGCCAAGTAAGAGTGTGTGTATGTGAAGGGATCTACTTCAGTTTGCAGAATATATATCCCAGGAGGTCATCTGTCCAAAAACTGCCTGGCAAATGCTAACATTTCACAGGTAACATCCTGTGGAAATGCATTCCATCACAACTAGTAGTAGATATGTAAATGCCCTCTTCCCCACTGTATAGGTGTACAGCGATATTGGGGTTGGTATATATAGCTGGGTGTGGATCTTGTGGACACAGCCACCATCATTGCAATTACTGTTGAGTGTATCTCCCTGCGTAGCTGGCTGTAATACTGTACAATTCATGTTAACAGGTTAAGTAGTTGTCAATCACACTATCTGTGGTTCTACAGCACCTCACACCCTCCAAAGGGTAGTGCTGTGCCACCCACACCAACACATCTATGTTTATCAAGTTGAGGATTGCACTATATTGGGGAAGGGGACATATACCCTGCCAGTACCATCGTCAATGACATTAAACTAGCAGACTGATTATTTTCCAATGTGTTGTTATGCCTTTTCTGTCTTGTTTGAATTACATAGGCTAAAATGGGGTACTTGCACAAGTACATATATCCATGTGTACATTATTCTCTGTGTATTGCATCAACACCAAAGCCTCTGTGTGTGTGTTATACACAAAATGTGGTGTATACCACCCAGTACACTTACCATTGCCCACTGTGGAAGGGTTGCTTACATCAGCCACCATGCACTCACCTGTATACACCCCCAGACTTATCACCCATGTGGCACATGCAGTAACTGTTATACAGACCTGTGATATGTGTTCAGCTATGCCCAGGATATGGCACAGTCAAGGTGTCACCACATTGCCATACCCCTTGTATGAAACAACAGCCGACCAACATCCTGCTGACACATGGACACCTACAACACAAACGGAATACATTATGGAGACCACAATCACTCTGTGTTAATAACAGCTATAATGCACTATGGCTGGACAGCTACACTTCCTGACATGTAAGCATTAAACTTTAGTGCTGACAACATGTTACACAGCATTACATTGGTACACCATAGTACAGTCACCCTGTGCATCAGAACCATATTAGCCTGTCCCTGCATCGATGTTATGGATGTCAGGGATGTGTCACAGGTATCATATGCACAGGGTATGTTGTTGGTTTGCCAGAGACCTAGGCTGAGCCATACATTTGACATCATGGGTGTATGTAAGGGGGTTTAATTATTAATTGAGCTGTAGTGATGTGGTGTGTGTAGGTATGGGGTTGCCCTAGCTGTGCTGGTGATGTGTGTGTGTGTATGCATGCACACAGTACTGCCATGTGTCTGCCCTATACAGGAGTTTGTTGGACAGCTGCAGACCGTACCTGGCAGGGTGTTCAGTTCACCGTCTCCAGCCACGGACATGAGAACTGTGCCCACCAGGGGTTCCATGGGCAATACCAGGTACAAACCATGGTACTCTCCCCTGATGATGACATATGTCTGCTGGATCCAAGTCCCACTTGGGACCAGCCAGGGCTACATGCACGTGGCCTGCTGTGTTGTGTCGTGTGCCCCCCCTGCAGTGCTGGGGCTGGTACTGCTCATACGGGAGCGGTTCTGACTTCTGGCATGTCAACATTGACCTCCAGCTGTTGGTGTTGCTATTCTACGTCCATGTGGCCATCACACTACTCCCACCATATGTTCAAGCAAAGACTTTCCCTGTTTGAGGACTCCCACCATCTCACCCAGCCATCTAGCCATGACCTTAATATAATGGTGGGCACCTGCAAGATCACTGATGCTGTCAATAACAGCTGAATGAGTAGCCCTCTGCAGCCTCAGACCCTGTATGGTATACCATTCCATACACGCCTGCAGCTCCATGATAGCCTGAAACATGCATCTGGTGGCACCAGATACCTCTGCCTGGGGCATGATGACCAGCAGCCCTCCTACGAGCATCCCTGTACATCTGCCTGTGTAGTACCCCGCCGGCCATCTGGCTATGGCTGCTGTGTCTAGACGCACATGCCATAGATACCACACTGTCCTGTCCCATGCTACCACCTGCCAACTGTCCCTCATCTATGGCCGCTGGTGGTGGGGTATGTATAGGCAATGTGACTATGTGCGGGGATGGGGTGGATAACAGTGGGATGTCAAATGATGGTGCAGCTTCAGCCCCTGACAAGACCGTCTGTGCCTCAACACACCTATCATCATTATCAGTGTCTGTATGGGCACTAACATCAGTTTGCCTGCGGGAGAGACTCTGACTTTCCTCGCCACCTGTGAGGGGAAAACAAGAAACGCACTTTAAGACCTATAAGTCATTGTGTAACAGTACACACACACACACACACACACACACACACACACACACACACACACACACACACACACACACACACACACACACACACACACACGTACAGGTGACTTTTCACAAAGATATTACACACAGACTTTTCATTACCCATCTGTCAACATGCATGACATATGGCACTCAACAGCATGCAGTGCAGCTATAGTCAATCCCTGTTACCAACATTATACATCTCTGTGATACATGATTTGTGTTAGTAGGGGATGCCCCTTCCCCTGGAATACACTGCACCCATGTACACAGTATTGCTGTGCACCTGTTCAGCACCCTGGCATGTACTGTGCACCATACCTCACAGCTGTACACACCATTGCTGAATGTGTATATGTGTATCAGTTATGTTTGCTCAGCTGCTCACAGCCCCTATGTGTTTTTCTGACACATATCTGGGATGATATGTGGACAGATGTAATTTGTGAATGCCTGATGTCTGATTTACAGATCACATCATCAGTGGTGCATGTATGGCCAATAAAATACAATTACACTGACAACCTTCAAGCCTTACTGTGGCTATGGGGAGTGTACACACCCTTATTGACATGGCACCCTCTTCCCTGATATGCCCAGGGGTCACATTACTGCATATGTTAACATTACACAAACCTATGTGACATATGACCTGTGCAATCAAATGCAGTATCAAACAAATGTGTTAGCTGTGCAGATGCTGATTGAGATGCATAAAATTTGTGGGTGCATATGTATGCACACCCTTATCATGATGGTTTGTAGCACCAACTATTAAGTGTACTATAGCAGCCATTATTCCTGGAAGGTGTATACTATCATGGGCCATCTGTATTTGCCAGTATATGGTCACTCTGCCCTACAAATGTCCCCCACCTCTGCATGATTGCAAGGTCAACTCATGTGCACAGCCCTTGGAGGTCACACAATGCCATCACTATTGCTGTAGAGATAGGCTTATGTCTGCCATAATTCATGACCTTGACTGTTTGCTGATACAGACATTCTTAGTGAACTTTGGATCTCTGCTTCAGTTCAGTGTTGTGTTTCAGGATGACACCCCCTCCCCATCCTTAGCCTTTTTGCAGATGCTTGACAACTATGGGCTACACATGTGTGTCATTTTTCACTGTCCTAAATTCTGAACACCATGTGTATCGGCCTAGTCCTTGCTAATGAATGGCAAACATACAGGTGTACACTGACACCAGCAAAGTACAGCTGGGGATGGTGTGCCTGAAGTGGGGCGAGGTGTTGGTTGTGCAGCACATGTTAATTGATGCTGTCTGTAGGCTTCTAACTTGGTCTTGGTACACCAGTACAAATTGCAACACATGCCTTTGGGGGACTTTTGATGTTACGCATACACTACCTGTAGGGAGCCCTGGCTGATGTTTCCTGTGGAACAACTGTCCCATCTGATTACCCTAACCCATGGGTCGCACTTATGCAGAGTCCAGGTGATTGTTGACACAGGTATTGAATAGCATGTACTTGCTAGACATTCCTGCCACTCCCTCAGTGTATGATGACTGGATGACCAGTTTGCAACATGTGCCATCATCTGTCTTGGATGGCCATCTGTTTATTTTCTACATTATTCTTGTCCCATAAATCCTTGCTACATACATGACTGTCTGAAATGTTAGCTATGGTATATGCAATGGTGAGGTATGGCCACATGTCCAACTCCTGCGTGCTACCTGTTGGGTATGGTATCCATTCCATGGCTTGTAAGATGTATGCAAGCCACGGCTGCCTCTCTTGCAGGTAAGTGGGCACATTTAATGGGCAAACATCTTGGACAACAGACCATTTCTTGGTATGACATTGAGGACCTGTACTTGCTGGAAGGTCCATACTCATGAAGAGTGCATGCTGTCACTACCTCAAAAACTGTTTACACAATATTTTATTTGGAGTGTATGCACACATATGCTTCCAGTGTTTGTTAAGGTATGTATTCCCCATATTTGCTGTCCTAACATAGGATTCCATATTACACATTCATTGCTCATGGTAGGACCACATTACAGGTTGTAAAGGTTGTGGAATGCAGTATTGTGATATACCGTTGTGTAGATCTGTAACAGTTGTCATTGTAATAGTGGTATATACACTGTTGCAGCACTGTATAAGGGTGATGTTTCAGACATGTTCCTACTGCAGGCCATTTGTCCCACCATTATGTTCATCTCTTTGCACACATCTTGCAATGACAGGATGTTAGTTATATTGCAGGACTCTTACATACCCTTCAGATATGCCACCATGGTGACCACTGAGAAGCAGTGCAGTTAACAGCAACAATAAGTGAACATGTACAGCATGCATTATGGCTAAGTGTGTTAAATGTGTGCATGAAAAATACCATGGCCATGACATGGCCAGTGTATTGGCAAACCTGAACAAACACCATACTCACTAGCTATAGGCTGCTGCCCCAGAGGTATACCAGAGGGACCTACATAGTTGTGTAAGAGATGTGATGTCAGTAGTCACACCTGTGGCATTGATACAGGGTGGGAGCAGCATTAGAGTACATCAACAGTACAAACCCACAATACTACAGATTATGCATACCTGTTTATTACTACAACACAACAACAGACTATATATATTTTATTTTACATATGCATGATTAAACTCTACAGATGCAGATGGATACACAACAGTGGTCTACTAATTTGCCCTGTGGCCTTACCTGCATGCTCCTCATCCATTGTGTGGGTAGCATCCACCTCCACAATGTTCTTCGCAGGATCTTTTGTTTGCAGGCAGGCAGGTGCCCTGAGGCTGTCGAGGAGCTCCTCAGCATGTGTCGGGGGGCTGGGTGGCATGACCCCCCCATGGCTAGCTGGTCCCTCCCAACCGCAGCAGTATGCTGACGGGCATGGCAGAGTAGGTCAGTGCACCGATATCGGACCTGCACATAACTGCAGTTATAGAGGCTGACATTGTTTACCCTGTGGACAAGATCATTCAACAGGGTGGTCTTCTCCTGCAGATCATGGGCTGTACATCCAAACAAGGTGTGGTAGTGCTGAACTAGGTGTTGTATGATCACCTCATTCTCCTGGGGGAGTACACAGGCAATCACTGCCGTAACATGGTGCCTGAAAGACATAAAGAGGAAAAAAGGTCTGAGGACCTCATACTGCAAGGATATAATAGTTGTTAATACACATCTCTGTCTACCTCCTACCATATCAGCAACAACAATCTGATCACACAACTCAATGGGTATTTTTACAGCAAACCTACTGTTGGGGCATGAACAACAATTTGTGCAATGTGTTTGTACTCATGCTCCATGTTGAAACATTATCATTGGTAGCCTGTTAAAATGTCACCTGCATGCCATTGTAAGGGCCAGTATGGTTCCATATATGCATGTGTTCTGTTTGCTATGTGACTGCTGAAAATCTGGTGTTTTGTGTTAATGGGGATATCTATGCATGCTGTTAGATATAATCCTGGAATGTGTGGACTATTACTACCCACATATGTTCTATAACTGTGACACAATAGCATGTTTGTGTAGACAGTTCCAAGGAGAACCACCTCTCCCACTTCATCTGGCAATGTTACCAGGCCACATCACATAGGTTCATAGGTTCATAGGTTAGTACTGGGCTATCAGCCCTAGGGCCTATACAAGCCTAGCCATAACAATTCCCTGAATATTTCTTCCCACATTATTTACTTTCCTGGACCCCTGTCTAGCAGGGACCCACCCCGGGACCTCATCATCTGCTGGTCCTGCACTACCTTCAGGTGGAACGACCTCAGGGAATGGTGTTTGCCACCCCCCTGGAGCACACACAGACAGGATCCTGTCACCTGAAGTCATGTCCAGGGTCTGGTGCATAGGGAGCTCCACAGACACTTGGGAAATGTGCTACACCACCTTGAGGCCTTCAATACCCAATCACAGGGTCCGCATGTTCCTCCTGCACAGCCCCCAGCCCAGGCACCTTCAGGGCCATGAAGGTGCAGTTGTGACTGCCCATGGGTGGAGACCTTGGTACCATTGTTTCCATATGGGGGCTCATGGGCATCCACATTCCAAACACCACTCCTCATCCAAGATTTGTACCCACCACATGTGTCATATACTGCCCCTGTATACTGTCTTGTCTGTCTTCCAAACCAACCTACCTCCCCAAATATACCTACTATCCTTCCCCAACATACCAATCCCACCTTCACAGACAAGGGCAATGTGTTCCCAACATGGATTTCACACCAGACATAACTGTCCATTTTGCACCTATTTACTATTATAGATATATATATATATATATATATATATATATATATATATATATATATATATATATATCTATATATATATATATATATATATATATATGTGTGTGTGTGTGTGTGTGTGTGTGTGTGTGTGTGTGTGTGTGTGTGTGTGTGTGTGTGTGTGTGTGTGTGTGTGTGTGTGTGTGTAAAGAAATGTATGATGTTCTCTCACACATATCGTGCAGCACTGTCATTCAACAGTAGGGGAAATGTATTTATATGTCTTATTCTGATAGGAATATGTAGTGTTGCTTTTTTCCAGTTATTTGACATGCCCTTTCTAAAGTATGCAGACAACAGTGCTAAATCAGTTCATCTCAGTTAATGCATTCTGCAGAACATACACATTTCTATTTATCAGGTACAAGTGAGATGATACACACCAGTGTTTGGCATCACCTTTTTAGTTTTGACATACATATATGTATACTACTCAGAACTCCACAACTACTATTCCTGCCTGATCTGCATAGGGGAATGCTTTTTATTTGTAACTGTTGCAGTAGCCTTGACATGGCACTTTCTTGGCAGGTTCACTCAGACACACTCATACATATTCTAATATTCATGTCCTGCATATTGTACCTTGTTTGCTACTGATATCTGTCTTACACAGCAACTGGGAATACTCCATTGTAACACTGACAGCCTTACTTAGGCATTTATTCCTGACTTTTACAGCACAATTATCTATACAGGCAGTATTACCATTACTAAAATTTTGATTTCTTACTGCTGATAGTAGGGGTATTCTGTACTCACCGTACTGCCGATGCAGCCGGGCCAGTCACTGTGCATGAGCCTGCACATTCTGTGACCTCACCACAGCAGCTGTATGGGGAGACATCACATATTAATCACACCTGCACAGTTACAAGTTGACCTTTTCCATACTTAGAGATACATAAGACTGCATACTTACAGACAGGTGGTACATCCTGTGCTCGGGCTTCTTGGATCCACTGGTCCAAGAGTGCACTCCTCCTCCGCTTCAGGTCATTATGGCAATGACGTACCTGCTCACCAGTCCGGGGTATGCTAGTAGCATTGGTGAGATCACGTGCAAGCTGGTCTGAGGCCTTTACTTTGTACTGTGAGTCCTGGTACTGGCCATGCAGCAGCCTGCCATCATGGTTTTTAACTAGAAGACCAACCATGATCCTGGACTACTGGATGTCCCAATGTTGTGCTCAGAAGCGCACACCTTCTCCGTCACCAGTCATTTCAGTCCTGCTTATCCCAAATAGTTATGGCTGTATTCCCACCTGTGCAATTTAAATAGGGCTGTTTTCCCACACTTTTGCAGGACTGGTCAGTTTTAATATGCTGCACTATGCTTATCTCCATGCAAATCCACATAGCAATGCTTACACCAGCTAAGCAGAGCTGAATGGAGGTAAGCAATGCTTACACTAGCAAAGCATTGCTTAAATCTATTTTTTTCATTAAAGTTATAAATTGCTTTTCACATTTATATTTTACATATTCCCACCCCTACTGTGCTATACATGAGACATATGATTGACATCTATCATTCAAATTCATTAAAAGTTTATTAAATAATTTGGCAAAGGGGGAAATTCAAACTGGAAATGTTCTACATGCTATACCATGGCAGTACCACTACACTACAGCAGCTTGATGATGTTTTCTATCACCATAGCACTTGTCTATCATTTTCAGGATTTCAACCAAGCTAAGCATGGCGACATGCAGCCCAAACAAGCTGTGCAGTGCTTAAACTTTGGATTTACTTCATGAAAATAAAATATTATTCCATTTTTTTTATTTTTTACTCCTTTCCTCTTACCCTACTGCTTCCATGCATGTAGGGCAAGAGTGCATTAATTTGAGGGTGTGCACTTGAAGCCTGCTGCCTTCTATAGGTGTTTTTGTGTTTTTTTTTATTTTCAGTGTCCGCAGACAATGAAATGTTAGCTATTTACATTTCAGTTTCTATGGACACTCGTTTATTATAATATTAGAGTCAGGCTCTAATATTATATAGTTTGACACTCATCCATGTCAGAAAGTGCTGTACAGCACTTTCAGAGCAAAGGGGGCATGTTACAGGTGCTGGGAATGCTGACACACACCCCCTGCACTCATTCCTGGTTCATATCCATTTAGTTTAGATAGCAGCATGCCTTCATGCATATGCAAGGTGCACTGCTATCTTAAAGGGACAGGAACCACTCCGTGTGAGAATAGCCTTATTCTTGCATGGAGCTTCGGGAATCTGGGGGCTAATTAAACATTTCTAGCAGGGGGACAAGCCTCCCTGCACCACCCACACACCCCACTATTTAAATAGATCAACTCCAAGACCACACTAAATTGCAGTAAATGGGAATCTTTCTGTTCCGCGCTGTATGGAGATCTCCATTCATACAGTTTGAACTTTTAAAAGTTCAATCATATGGTCTCGGCCATATGTAATTTGAGCTTTTAAAAGTTCAATGATATGAGGGGGACTCATATATATATATATATATATATATATATATATATATATATATATATATATGTGTGTGTGTGTGTGTGTGTGTGTGTGTGTGTGTATATATATGTATATATATATATATATATATATACATATATATATATATATATATATATACGTGTGTATATATAGGGAGAGAGAGAGTGAGATAGAGAGATTGGCAAAGAAAATAAATAGGTTCATAGGTTCATAGGTAGGTACTAGGCTATCGGCCCAAGGGCCTGTGTAAGCCTAGCCAAAAAGGTTCCCTGGCTTATGCCTCCCAGGAAAGTTATTTTCCTGTGCCACTGTTGAACAGAGCCACAGAAGTGATCCCCGGGGTATATTTCCTTTTTCCCATCCACTTATCAAGATTTTTCTTGAAGAGTGTTAATGAAGAACTTTGCTTGACATAGATGGATAGCCTGCTCCAGAGTAGGGGAAGTCTCTGGGATATGAATCTATCCCCCCAGCATGTCCTGTTTATTGTGTGACAAGATTTAGGTCCCTAGAGCATGTAGCTCAGAGGGATTGGGATTTCTTTAGGTGTAGTATGTCCAACAGCTCTGGGTTTGACATAGCTTTATATGTTAGGCAGAGATCACATCGGAGTAGGCGATATGCTACGGAGTAAAGCTGGAGTTTTTTGAGAAGGTCAGTGTAGGGCATTTGTTTGAGCCCAGTAATCCTCTTTGTGAGGTACTTCTCTGGCCTTTCCAGCTGCTACAGATGTCTTGTGAGGTACATTCCAAAAGGGGCATTGTACTCTATAATGGGTCTAATGAGTGTTGAGTAGACAGGGGCAATGACCTCTTTTTTTCCAGGATGAGAACAGTTTTATGATGAGGTGTGCCACATCGAAGGCCTTCCTGACTACTGTGGCGATGTGACTATCAAAGGAGGGACTACTGTCCACCTGGGTCCCAAGGTCTCTTATCACACATTCGGTGTTAAGTAGATTGCTGCCTATGTGGTAGTTCATGGGTACAGAGTTTTTACCAAAGTGGATGACACTGCACTTTTTGGCATTGAGCTGGAGGCCATGGCTCTGACACCAGGCATCTGTCTCAGCGAGGCCCTTTTGTAGGATGTCCACATCATTTGGGGACTTGACTATGGCTCCTAGCTTGCAGTCATCTATGAACTTTGTTAGCCTGTCCTTCAGAAAAGTAAATACCAAAAAGGAGACGTCCCAGGACTGAACCCTGTGGTACTCCACTTGTCACTGCTTTGAGGTCAGATTTAGAGTCTGCAACTTTTCTACTGTGGGTTTTCTCAATGAGCCAGTTGGCAACCCATCTTGTGACATAGGGATTTATACCTAGTTTAGTGAGTTTAGCTATAATTCCAGAATGATAATAAATATAAATAAATAAAAATTAAATATTTATTGATAATAAATGATAAAAAAAATAATAATTCAATGAGATAACTGGTATTTTAATAAAAAAATATAGCTTTATTTGCATATGATATTATTTTGCACTTGAAAAATCCAGAAAAAGAACAATTCATTGTTGTGAAACATTTTAAGAGAGTTTCCATTTCTTTTGAGATCTAAAATCAATGAAGACAGAACAAAAGGTGTAGTAGTAAACTTTACACTCACACAGGAATTGGTTCAGCAATGCTTATACTTATGGGGACTTGATAAGATAAGGTATTTAGGTGCATGGATTACAAAGAAATCTGCTATTGCATCTAAGGATATGATGGGAGAAACAAACAAAAGGTAATATAAAAAAAGATAAACTGGAGGATCTTCATTTTGGATGTGAATAGTGTAATACAAGTAGTGAAAATGTTTTTCATCCCTTTAGTTTTATGTACAGGTTATGCATATTTCTATTAGCCAGAAGAGAAGTTGTGAATGCTAAATAATACAGAGTTGAAGGAATTCATTTGGGAGGCAAATAAGGCAAAAAGTTAATTGGGATAAGTTGATGCTCCCCATAGAACAAAATGGTTTAGGCTTCCTTGAATGGAATTGATACATTAGAGCCACAGAATTAAGTTTCATATACATATTACAAGTAGAAGGTCATAAATCAAAGTGGAATGAGAAGATGATGATGCAATGGGGGGGTCAAAAATGAGTAAGTAGGATTTTGATGCAGATGCTTAAGCAGAATAATAAAAGCCATAGAGAATATTATATTCATTAAGTAGCAGAAAATATTCTTAGAGCTAAGCCAATACCGGAATTTGGCAATAGGGATAATTGTAAGTAGGGGTATAGAGAATAGGCATGAGGGGGCTAGAATTTACTGGAGAAAACTGTAAAGGATCTGAGGTATTGGGAAAAGTAGTAAAGTGAAATGAGGCCAAGCAGAAGTTTCACCTGCATGTTAGATGCTGCCTTCATTACCAGGGACTGATATCAGAATATAAACAGAAAGAAATATTTAGCGGAGTGCTAAATTACAGACCATCTCTGAAAGAGTTTTAAGTTGAATCTAGAACAGAATCTGAACTAGTAGGGCTTATAGAATATTGCATAATAACTATATGAATGAATCAATCAGAGGAGGTTTAAATATATTGGGAAGAAAGACTGGAAAGATAGTTTCAAAGGAACAATGGAAGGACAACTGCATGTCTCCCAATTATGCAAAAAAATCTCATAAGGTTTAAAATGTTTCATGGAAGTGTTTATACAGGAATTTTATACCCAATTAGACTTCAGAAATGTTTTCCTCAGATGGACAGCAATTGCTAGAGTTGTGATAGGAATGAAGAGCTAACTGGTAATTTTTTTTTTGAGAGTGTAAGTAGTTGGCAGCTTTTAAAAGTTCCCTACAGAGTACTCTGTTGGAAATGTTGGAGGATCAAATGCCTTTAACTTAGGAAATTATTTTCTTAAGCTGGGATCCAGGATCTGAATTGCCAAGATATAACAATACCTTACTATGTTTAATGCTATTGGCTGCAAAAAAGCAATTACTAGAAATGGGAAGTCAAAATTGGCTCTAGATGATTATCAGTATTGAAGTGACACCCCAACCCAATGAAAAAATGTGAAAAAGGGGTTGTGGATGTATGGATGGATGAAAGTCAAAATCTAAACCAACTGTAATTGAAAAAATAATATTTTTAACAAGATAAAGAGTGGGATCTTTATGAGAGGAAAGGAGCAACATATAGAGAAATAAATAGAAATATATGCAGAACAATGTTATAAAAGTGGTTTTAGGTTTACTGGAAGCCAGGGATTGAAAATTGTATATAATGTTTGAGTGAATAACAATAGCTAAAAAAGAAAGTGTTAAGTTAAAGTTGTACTACACTATTCAGGTAGTCTGTACCTTTACTCAGTGAAGACACTGAGACAGTTTTGCTGTTATGACATTCATTTACTGCACACAAGGTTTTTCATCTAGATTAACAATGAAAGGTGCATACATCAAAATGTATTTCAGCTCAGAATAATCAAAGTCTCTCATACAAAAGAAAACGTTTTAATCTTTATATTGTATTTTCTGCCTGCATCAGCAGTTTTGGGAATTTGCCAGAATAATAAGTCTTTCCTCTCAAGCTGGTCTGCTGACAGTTTGTTTTCCATATCTTAAACATTCTGTTCCTGAAGAATAACTCCTTTCGTCCTTGGTCTATCTTGCGTATCATATTGACGAGACACAGCTGCATACAAGAGTTCGTCTAGACCTGCTTGTAGATAATAAATTTCACAAGCTGCATAGTTTATAAGAGATAAAATATTTTACTTCTGATTCATATTAACAGTGAATGCCAAGCTTTATGTTGTTTTTGCCAAGTTAGTTAACTGTGTGCACTGTACACAGTGAAATGCAGAACATTTATTTACATTACCAGAAAAAATCCACTGAAGTCCATTTTTTAACCTGTTCTTTACTTTCACAATTCCCTCTTTTCATTCAGAAAGCAGAGAATTACTGTTCATTTTCAACTTCCGTTGTATACACTGAAACCTTTCCCAGTTTATCTAGGTTAACTAACATGATTGGTTGAATTCTATACGTTTTTCGCAAATGACAACTTAGGTAGCAATTCCAGATAGTTAGCATAACTATAATAATACAGGATGTATCAACCAATTTAACTGTTTTTTTCCTGATTTTGCCCAACCAGTAAAGATATCCCACCAATTGTGAGCAGTGTCTTTTTGGTCTTTTTAGACAAACAAATTAGTTTATCTTTTGCAATGATGCGTACTGCCTCATAATACAGAAAACCTTTATTTCTTTTTTCCAAATACTCTCTGAGAATTTTAATATTGTTCATTATGTTTTTCTAAATTATCCAAGGATACATATATATAGGGAAGCTGTATTAAGTCATAAAAAATATTTACTTCTATGGGTTCAATAAACACATAGCTCTTATTATTACATTTAAGGAAATCAACATGTGATAAACATCCTACAAACAGTAATTTTAAATTATGACCTACGTCTTGATCTGTAACCAGACAAATATACTGAGGAGCCACTTCTATAAACATTTGAAAAGAAGAAGGCATAATAGTCCATTTACACAAATTAACAGAATGGTGCAGTAAGCATGGTTCATAGACAGGGGAATGCTGTCCACAAATTAGTAAAAAACACAAAACATGAAGTCACTTAATGACTTTTAACTGATCTCTATGAACAAGAATCGTTTTGCTCTTCTTCTTTCCTTTAACTTTATACACCAGAGGTCCTAACTGAGCAATTATTTCAACATGTCCTTGCCAGTTACAAGGGTCTATATTAGACAAATGAATGATCAAAATGTTAATACAACATGCTTGACACACTTTGATCAAGCATTCATCTAATCGAACCCTTAAAATAATGAAAACTGGAGTTCCGAAAAGTTTTGTTTGTCCCACACCTTCCCTACACTAACATGCAACACACACACATACAACTAACACATATAAACCCATACATTGCCACATCATTCAACAACTTTCAAACCTAAACACGCTAATCTACTTTTAAAAGAAAGTGGAGGGCTTCATCCCTCACACTCCCTCTCAACTATATATACCAACTCTGAGTTCGCTCTTCATTGGGGAAAGGGCAATTACCTTGTAATCACAACATACACACACAAGTACAGAATTCACTTACCTAGCCATTCCAGACAGTGTAGTGTCCTTACGTCACAGGCTACACTCACCACCATGGCCAACTAAAACTTTTCAGAACTCCGATTTTCATCTTTTTCAGTGTTTGATTAGATGAACGATTGATCAAACTGTATCGAGCATGTTATACTCCACATTTTGATCATTCATTCATCTAATAGGATCCCAGTTATTATCCCATGGACTGGCCATCTGCAACGTCTTGATCAATACCTGTGTCCCAGAGGGAAGGTTTTCTTCTGGCATAACAGGCTCCTTTGACGGTAATTTGAATGCTTGCATTTCTGATAGGCTTTGACAGAATTCAGAAATATCTTTCAACCATTGTTGATGCTGTGCAATTTCTAATAATGGTCTATTTGTACTAACAGTAGGATTGAATGGCAATTGTACAGGCATTTTCCTGCCTGTCATGACTTCAAAAGGTGATATCCCTCTTTTACTGTGTGGAGTTGCTCTGACAACCAGCAAGATTCCGACTGGGGATGGTAAGGAACATGAAATCATTGCTGGATAACAAGCAAATCACACAAAGCTTTCATCAGTTTACTGACAAATTGTGGCCCGCTATCGTATTCGATAACTCGTGGCCATCCCCACTGACAAAAAAATGTTTTTCCATAAGGCTTCTGCTATAGCCTTAGCCATCATTGTTTTGGTAGGAATTGCTTCTACCCATTTTGAAAAAACATTAACTACCACTAGAAGAGACCTGTACCCACCTTTAGCTGGGGGTAATGGACCTGCAAAGTCAATTTGGATGGCATACTAAGGTCCATCTGCTGGAGGTATCCTTAGTAACTGTGGCTTTTTCAATTGAGCATTAACCTGCAAATAGAGTAAGTATTTGGCATGCACTAAATCACAGATTTTCTATAACTGTGGATGCCAGTAGTACTTGTTCTTTACAATGGGCCATAACTTTTGTGTACCCAAATGTCCCAATACCTGACAATTAAATTTCACTAACTGACGTGCCTGTTGGTATGGCATATAAAGTAGACTAGAACCATCTTCAAAATATTTTCCATAATGTTGACCTTGAATTTCTTCTACAAGAGTACATTTTTCTAACTCTTCCTGCAGTCCAAACTTAGTTTGCATCTGCAGCAAATCATGTTGCAAATTCTGAACTGAAAATGTCTGTATGGCATGTACTGCAGTGGTTTTATTTGGTACACTAGAAAGGTGTTCTGTAGGATATAATTGCATTCCTTTTTTGCTGCCTTTTTTGCCATCTGATCAGCATAGTTATTTAATGCTGCTAAATGCCAGAAGTCTTAACCTCAAGATGCATGTACTCGAAGCTCTCCTCAGTATGGAGAACATCGATATCTGTGCGGTGACAGAAACCTGGTTCAAGGCTCCAGAGAGCATCCCAGCACTACCAGGTTATATCTCATATCATGCTTTTCGGCCCCAAAACCCGGACCGAATCACAAAAGGAGGGGGAGTTTCCATATTTATCAAGGATATCCACACCTCCAGGTTAGTGGCATTGCACAAAGTATCAGAGACCATCCATATGCAACTGACAGTGGGCAAGACTGCTTTTCAGTTTATAGCATCCTACAGACCACCCTCTCAAAGTCAGGAATCCCACTTGGCTTTCCTGAAAACATTGGAGAACATAAAGATCGCTCCGAACACCATTATATTGGGCGACTTCAACTACCCAAACATAGACTGGGAGCATTAGTCAAGCCCCAGCACCTTAGCCCAAAGGTTCCTGGAATTTATAAACTCAAATGCTATGGAACAACTAGTCACCACTCCCACAAGAGGGGAAAACATACTAGACCTGATCATTACCAACATGGGGACTCTATGCTCCATACCAGAAGTATATGCCTCATTGGTAAGATCAGACCATAAATTAATTTCACTGAATATCCACATCCCGTCCCCACCCCCAGCCCAGAAAACCACAGTGAAAATCTTCTCAAAAGCGAACTTCACACTTCTCAAAACCAAAGTGGAATCCTTCAAGGTCCCAGAGCCAGTGGAAACTACGGCCCAAACTGCAGAATCCTATATAAATGCATTCTACGGACATCTCCAGGAATGCATGAATCATGCTATCCCAAACAAAAATCAAGACCCAATCATCCAAAGGCAGGCGTCCCGTCTGGTGGACCCCAGCCATAAATAAACTGTACAACAGAAGGAGGAAGCTACTACATGATAGAGCAAAATCCCTAAAAGGGAAGGCATCTCTGATTAGTACTAGCAAAAAATTATGATCCCTCATAAAATCCTCCAAGGCCAGCTTCGAGAGAAAAATTGGACAGGACACTAAAGACAATCATAAGGCTATTTTCAGTTATGTTAGGAACCTGGAATGCAACTCCCAGACTTGTTCTGAGTTGATTCTAAATGACAAAAAATACACTGAACCCACAGACATCGCCCATATCCTGGCAGACAGGTTCAGTGCAAACTTCTCCACTCCCTCCCCCCAAAAGAGCAAGTATCTATCCCGGCAGAGTGCAGCCTCCCAAACATCTCTGATGCTCAGGTGAAGGCCGCCCTCTCCAAAGCAAAAAACACTGCTTCCATGGGACCAGATGGCATCCTACATGAACTCCAAGAAGAACTAATCCCTCAAGTAAAACTGCTGTACAATCTCAGCCTCACTACAAGATATGTGCCCAAAGAATGGCGTACAGCAACAGTGGTCCCACTCCACAAAGGTGGCGCCTCTGCGGACCCTGGAAACTATCGCCCCATAAGCCTGACTAGCCTAGTCTGCAAGGCTATGGAGAGGATCATCATGGAACTCATAAACAAAGACATTGGGGACCTACAGACACTAGATCCTACCCAATTTGGCTTCGTCAAGGGCAGATCCTGCCTTTTGAACCTTGTCAACTTCTTCAAAACAGTCACCAAGGCCATAGATGAGGGGAAGGTAGTCCACACAGCCTATCTGGACCTCGCAAAGGCATTTGACACAATACCCCACTCGGGCATCATAGATAAGCTATCCAGCCTAAATATAAACCCCTATGTCACAAGATGGGTCGCAAACTGGCTCAAAGACAGAACCCACAGAGTCAGAGTTGCTGGGGCCATGTCAGACTCAAAACCAGCCACAAGTGGCATCCCACAAGGTTCTGTCCTGGGACCTCTCTTGTTCGGTATTTACTTTTCTGAGGTACAGGCCAACGTGGGAGGACTATGGCTCACCAAGTTCGCAGATGACTGCTGCAAACTGGGTGCCATAATTGACTCTCCAGCTGACACAAACATCCTTCAAAAAGGTCTCGCAGAGATGGATAACTGGTGCCAGAGCCATGGTCTATAGCTAAACGTCAAAAAGTGTATAGTTATACCCTTTGTCAAAAGCAATGTGGCCACAAATTACCACATAGGTGGTAACCCATTAAGTACAGAGAAAGTAATTAGGGATCTGGGGACCCAAGTTGATAGCAATCTCTCCTTTCACAACCACATTGCGAAAGTGGTTAGAAAGACCTTCTACATAGGTTCATAGGTTCATAGATTAGTACTAAGCTAACTGCCCTTGCGAGCCATTTTAAGCCTAGCCAATTATCCCTTGTGAGACTCAAGCCCTGCACCTTGTGTTTGTAAGGCAAACACCATAACCATTAGGCCACCCTCCCAACATAGCCCACCTCATCATGAAAGGATTCATATCTAGATCAAGAGAGGTAATCATGCCCCTTTATTCATCCCTCATCAGGCCCATCATAGAATACAATGCCCCCTTTGGGATGTACCTTACCCGACAACTGCTGCAATTAGAAAGACCCCAAAAGTACCTCACCAGGAGGATCAAGGGACTCAAACAGATGCCATATGCTGCTCGGTTAAAAAAACTCCAGCTCTACTCAGTTGCATACTGCCTACTTCAAGGCGATCTATGTCTGACATATAAAGCTATGTCCAACCCAGAATTAATGGACCTGCTCCACCTCAGTAAATCTAAATCCCTTAGAGCCACGTGCTCGAGGGACCTGAACCTCAGCACAGAAATAAATAGAACATGCTGGAGGGACAGATTCATAACCCAGAGGCTCCTTCGCTCTGGAATAGAATTGCAATTCATGTTAGGCAGAGCACCTCACTGACTCTCTTCAAGAAGAATCTTGATGAGTGGATGGGGAATCGTAGGTTTGCCCCGGGGATTACTTCCGTGTCACTATTAGACAGAGGCACAGTAAACTAAACTTTAAAAAGGGCACAGTATAATCAAATCAAGGGGTGGCGTAAGCCAAACACAATTGGGCTAGGCTTATAAATGCCACAGGGCAGATAGCCTAGTATGAACCTATGAACCTATGAACTGAAAAATTTAATTTGTAGCTTTCATTGTTAAACTAGATGTCAACCTCGTGTGCAGTAAATGAATGTCATAACATCAGAACTGTCTCAGTGTCTTCACTGTGTAATTTTGTGGTAAACTACTAGCATATATTTATTCACTTGACTGCAGTTTGCATAGTACTGATAGCTACTTGTTCATGCTGTTGCAAAATATGTAACTTTGTGAAATGCTACTAGAGGAATGTTCTTTTTCTTCTGCGTAATATTGTTAACTACTTACTCATGCTGCTGTAAACTTTCCTGTGTAATATGCTATTCCCCAGTTATATGGTGAATGATACAGCTGTATAATTGCATTTCTGGTGTATATGCTATGACTGTCTCAATGTGGTTATTTATATAAAAAAAAAAAAAAAAAAATATATATATATATATATATATATATATATATATAGATAGATAGATACACACACACACACACACACACACATACACATACGCATATATATATATATATATATATACACACACACACACACACACACATATATATATATATATATATATATATATATATATATATATATATATATATAAATATATACTACTATGTTTCTTTAATACCTGACATATGTAGCTAATACATTTCTCTTAGTTGCAGCTGTTCTCAATATATTCTGTTTTGTATGCTTCTGATGGGCCAAATATCATTGATCTGTGACCATTATAGCTATTTACTCCAAATGTAACGTAACTAGAGAACAGTAAACCGATGCGCTTGCCCAAGAAGTGAACCACAGCTCGAACAGGAATGAATGGAATATAAATTTATTCTCCAACAAACACAGAGCTCCACAAAACAAAACTGGTTTAGCGCTTTCATCTGCAAAAGGCAGACTTCCTCAGAACCAATTAAACACACATAAACTCAACAATTTAAAAGCTTTTTGGCGCCAACTTTTTTGTTTTCTTAAAGTGCTATATACATTTAGCGCAAAACAGTATGTTGACAACCATTCTAGCAGCAACAATATTAAAAATGACATCGAAGCAAGTATTTGTTCTGTGCACTTGATGTATCAGTGGAAGTAAGAAATAAATATATATATATATATAAATGATGACAATAAAAATATATGTAAGATGAATTAAAAATGCTTAAAAAATGACTGTGAATGGAAGACTATGTTGAAAACAGATGTACATACATACATATCTTATACAATAAATATATATATGAAATGGATAGATTACATAATTGTGTTGATGTATAATACATAATATGACATATATAAAAGAACACTGATAAACCTAAATGGCAACTATTCCTAAAGCCTAACATGATTGTGCCTATTGTTTTGCTGATGTGAATTACCAATGCCATAAAGATTGAATGATTGTGTAGGTGCAACAATGTAATCTAATATAAATATATAGAGAGATCATATAATTCTAATCTAATAATAAAAAAGGTTTTATGCTAATGTGGTTATTCAATCCTGGATTGGTGGTGGCATCACATAAAATTTGCCACTTGCTCTCCAACATTGCTAAATAATTTTTCCAATTACCACCATTCGCTAACACATCCGTATGGTCTATAATAAAAAATGTGAATGAATGTGTAGGACCTCTCTCCATAATATGTTTGCTCAAGGCGTTATTTGTATCCATCTTTTTAATCTTGTGCAGATGCTCATAGATTCTGGTTTTAAACTTCCTCTCCGTCTTACCATATAGTATGCAGAACAGGATGTACAAGTGGCTAAATATACCACTCTCATGGTGTTGCAATTCCCATTTTTACTATGTACATATATTCTAGTCCTATTATTTAATCTCATCATCTTGTTCTCATTAATATAATTACATTGGGTACAGGAACCACAACGCGTAGTGCCTTTATAATTATTTAAGGACATATTCTTCCCTTTATTCTGCTCTAACAAATTTTTCAAATTTGCTGAAGGTTTGAAAACACATTTGGGGTAGTTCCCTATAACTCCACTAATGTTATCGGAAGTAGTCAAGATATCCCAATGCCTATTTAGAATTTCCTTGACTAAATTAGTGTATGGATTAAATCTAATCACACAAACATTCATGCCCTTATGTAAATCATTTTTATTATTGGGGGTATAAAGAACTTCCCTAACAGGGGTGGATATTTATTACCCCATTCTCTTTTAACATAATTAAGGGTTTGTACTAACATAGCTTTAGGGTATCCTCTATTTAAGAACATATGATATATAGTGTCAAGTTCAGTTTCCATTGTATCCCTCCTAGAAGACATGCGTGCGGCACGTATGCACTGCTCTTTGAATACATTTTTGAAGACATGCGGGGGGTTATTACTTCCATAGTCCAAATAATCATTAGAAAAGGTCTCCTTTCTAAATATTTTTGAATTGAAACCTTGACCATCACTACTTATGAAAGTGTCCAAATATGGAATACCATCATATTCAACTCTATAAGTAAATTTGAAGAAGTTGGTTGTATTATTGATGTATTCAATAAACTTCACTATTTCATCCACTGGTCCTTTCCACAATATAAATAAATCATACAGATATCTGGTGTACAGCACCATATACTTATAGAATTCACTAGTGAAAACATATTCTGTTTCCCATTCAAGCATAACGAGGTTCGCGAAAACAGGGGCGCAAGAGGCGCCCATCGCGACCCCTCTACTCTGTCTAAATAGTTCCCCTTGAAATTGGAGGTAGTTATGGTCTAAAACTAACCCCATCATATCAACTATTAGGCAGATCCTATCCCAACTAAGATCAGAATGTTTACGCAAACTATTACAGAAATAGTCTAATCCAGTTGCCTTGGGGATACAAGAAAAGAGGTCCACCACATCCACCGTAAGTAAAATTAGGTCACTATCCCATAAATCAGGTGTTAGTTTTCCAAGGAAGTTCCAAGAATCCTTAGTCAGATGTACTGTATTCTGATAAACATGTTTGGTCCAATGATCAATTGCGACCCCTATATTGAATGTCTTCAAATTAGAACCAGAAATTATTGGTCTAAAAGGAGGTTTCTCTAAACTCTTGTGAATCTTGGGAATACCTATTATGCTCGCCATTATGGGAAATTCAACCCTTATAAATTGATATGTATCATTGGTTATACGATTGTCTAGCAAATATTCCTCTATAGCTAGATCAATTCTTTTGTATCCTATGTTCACTTGGTTTTAGGAAATTTCTTCATAATTCTCTGACAGATGAAGAATGTTGTAAATTTCTATATTGTAATCATGGGTATTGAAGATGACTAACCCTCCTCCTTTGTCTGATTTCATAATTCTGATAGACTTATTCACTAAAATTTCATCCAGGCATCTTCTCTCACCTACAGTTAAATTATCCTTAGCTAAATTGTCATGGTCTTGATGACTTTGGATGTTACTATATAAATAATACAAGTCCTTACACACTAATTTTTCATATTGTCCTACCAGTGGATGATATACTGGTACATATGCACTTTTCTTGTAAAGCTTGTTATTATTTGCTACCCTCAAGTTGTTTTCCCCACATTCATTGAATTGAATAGCCAGGTTCATTCGACGACTAAGCAATTTGATTTCCTTAATGGTGTCAACAATATTAAACCTCCCAATTGGTATGAACTTCATACCTTTGCTAAACAAAGTGCAAAAATCCTGATTGATCTCGCTCTGGGTGTAATTGTACACATTAAAACCATTATAAGTGTGTACTTTGGGAGCCTTTCTGTTGGTGTGTGAGATCTCTTCAGAATTATCTACCTGTAAACATGCTACAACATCTCGAGGGGAAGTATTGGATGCATTGCTATCTGTAAAATTGGACTCAAATCTTTTTCTACCTTTTCCAGAGTTTAATACCTCCTTCTGTATTGTTTGGGGGCCGGAAAACATCTCCCCCCTTAAAAATTTGTACCATTCTCTAATCTTCCTATCCTATCTCTGTCATATTGTTCACAGTCAATATCATATTTCCTTCTATTATTAGGCCATACATATGCTCTACCATACTTGTAAGATTCTAAATCTCTCTCAATTTTTCTATATTTCCTATTATAAATTGCTGCAACCTTACTTTCCACTGTAGCAAACTTTTTATGATATAAGTCATTCCATTGTTCAAAACTCATATCATGTATTATTTCTTCATTCAATACTTCTATTTCTTTAGTTAATAATGTAATTTTATCCACATTGTATTTCATTAATTTTTTCATATACATATATCCAAATTCATCAAACAAATTGTTAAAATCTTGAATAATTGTACTATTGTATTGTAATCCTAAGGGTAATTTAAAAAATCTTAATCCCTTCGGTACAACCTGCAAGCTTAAACATTGTTCTAAGTATACATTATCTAATTTGATACTTTTTATACTGATTAATTTCTTACCCAGAACATGCATTTTTGATTTAATGGAATCTCCTGATGTGCTTTCATGCTTTCTATGACGTACACTATTTGTCTCATAATTCTTAAAAACAAATTCATCATGTAAGGATAAAACTATAATGTCAGTTTTTTGATAGTTCTTATTATCCATATTATAACGTCTTTTGCTGTTAATCCTAGTTAATTTATCACATGGACTGGAATTGTGGTGACTAGTAACAGTACCTTTAAAAGTCTCAGCCTTTTTTGCCATAGACGAATACGTTTTCATAGTATCCCGATTCTTCGGTTTAGCTCCCATTCTCCGATTTTCCTCCTCTGTATGACACAAACTGAAATCGAATGTAAATTCAGCTTCCGGAGACAAATTGATATTAATCTCCCTAGAAGCTTGTCTTTTTTGTGAAAATGCAAAGGAATTGGTTACATCAGCTACTTGCTGTCCATTTGGTATATCCACCATTACACTAGTTCCCACAATAGCGTTAGCCAAAACGTTAGCTGTATTGGCGCATACATTAGCTGACAAACATTCCATAACGGCTGAATGTTTCACAGACTCCGTTAATGTGTTCACTAAGATAAGTAATTTACTGACATCCGCTTGCAGCGATGTAACCTCTGCATGTAAAGTACAAAGCTCTTTCCTGTCCAATGAAGCCGATTGCATATCATAAGGCTCAGCCATCGGAAAAACCACAATAGACTCCAAACGTAACGTAACTAGAGAACAGTAAACCAATGCGCTTGCCCAAGAAGTGAACCACAGCTCGAACAGGAATGAATGGAATATAAATTTATTCTCCAACAAACACAGAGCTCCACAAAACAAAACTGGTTTAGCGCTTTCATCTGCAACAGGCAGACTTCCTCAGAACCAATTAAACACACATAAACTCAACAATTTAAAAGCTTTTTGGCGCCAACTTTTTTGTTTTCTTAAAGTGCTATATACATTTAGCGCAAAACAGTGTGTTGACAACCATTCTAGCAGCAACAATATTAAAAATGACATTGAAGCAAGTATTTGTTCTGTGCACTTGATGTATTAGTGGGAGTAAGAAATAAAAATATATATATATAAATATATAAATGATGACAATAAAAATATATGTAAGATGAATTAAAACTAGATGTCAACCTCGTGTGCAGTAAATGAATGTTATAACATCAGAACTGTCTCAGTGTCTTCACTGTGTAATTTTGTGGTAAACTACTAGCATATGTTTATTCACTTGACTGCAGTTTGCATAGTACTGATAGCTACTTGTTCATGCTGTTGCAAAATATGTAACTTTGTGAAATGCTACTAGAGGAATGTTCTTTTTCTTCTGCGCAATATTGTTAACTACTTACTCATGCTGCTGTAAACTTTCCTGTGTCATATGCTATTCCCCAGTTATATGGTGAATGATACAGCTGTGTAATTGCATTTCTGGTGTATATGCTATGACTGTCTCAATGTGGTTATTTATATATAAAAAAAAAAAAAAATATATATATATATATATATATATATATAGATAGATACACACACACACACACACACACACACACATACACATACGCATATATATATATATATATATATATATATATATATATATATATATATATACACACACACACACACAGACCCACACACACACACACACACACATATATATATATATATATATATATATATATATATATATATATATATATATATATATATAAATATATACCACTATGTTTCTTTAATACCTGACATATGTAGCTAATACATTTCTCTTAGTTGCAGCTGTTCTCAATATATTCTGTTTTGTATGGTTCTGATGGACCAAATATCATTGATCTGTGACCATTCTAGCTATTTGCTTGGCAAACCAAGGAATCCTTACATAATTAGTGCTGCTGAGCGCACACAGACTATTTACTAATTTATACTTTGTGCAGTTAACTTCTGATCCAACAGTAAATATTAAAATCATTCTGTCCTATTATTACTTTTACTGACTATGCCTTCAATTATTTACTTGATATTAGCTGTTGTTCATGAATTAACATGCTATTTTTAATCTTAAAATTAGTTGAAATTAGCTCCCATTCATGAATTAGTGTATTATTTACAATCATTGAATTTACCATCAGCTCTCAGTCATGAATTAATATACTATTTTTAATCCTAGACTTGCATTTGAAATTTCTATACCTATTTTAAATGAGCATCAATTGAATTGCATTTAATGAATTTCATGTGCAGTGCTTGCCTGTTTTTAATAGCTGCTGCTTACTTAAAAGTAAGTAGTGTCACATACCAAAGTCCTAGGTGTGACTGTCAATGATCAACTACACATTCAACATTTTATCAAAAAGAAATCATCAAAAACGTGGTGTGCTTTACAGATAAAAAACAATCAAACCAATGCCTCTAGACTTTATCTACTTCCATAGGTTCATAGGTTCATAGGTAGGTACAAGGCTATTGGCCCTAGGGCCTATATAAGCCTAGCCAAAAATGTACCCTGGCTTTCGCCACCCAAGAAAATTATTTTCCTCTGACCCTGTCGAGCAGAGTCATAGAAGTGATCCCCGGGGTGAATTTCCTATTTCCCATCCAATCATCAAGATTTTTCTTGAAGAGTGCTAATGAGGAGCTCTGTTTGACATAGATAGGTAGTCTGTTCCAGAGTATGGGAAGTCTCTGGGACAGGAATCTATCCCTCCAGCATGTTCTGTTCATTGTGGTGACAAAGTTTAGGTCCCTAGAGCGTGTTGCTCAGAGGGATTGGGATTTCATTAAGTGGTGCATGTCCAACAGCTCTGGGTTTGATATAGCTTTGTAAGTTAGGCAGAGATGATCTCTGAGAAGGCGATATGCGACGAAGTAAAGCTGGAGATTTTTGAGATGGTCTGCATAGGGCATCTGTTTGAGGCTGGTCATCTTCTTTGTGCGGTATTTCTGTAGCCTTTCCAGTTGTTGTAGATGTCTTGTGAGGTACATACCAAAAGGGGCATTGTACTCTATAATGGGTCTAATGAGTGATGAGTAGAGGGGTACAATGACCTCTTTTTTTTCTGGATGAGAAACCTTTTGTGATGAGGTGAGCCACGTAGAAGGATTTCCTGACCACTGTGGCGATGTGATTATCAAAGGAGAGACTACGATCCACCTGTGTCCCTAGGTCTCATCACATTTTCAACATTAAGTAGACTACCAGCTATGTGGTAGTTCATGGGTACAGAGTTTTTACCAAAGGGGATGACAATACACTTTTTGGCATTGAGCTTCATGCCATGGCTTTGACCTCAGGTATCTGTCTCAGTGAGGCCCTTTTGTAGTATGTCCACATCATTAGGAGTTTCGATTATGGCTCCTAGTTTGCAGTCGTCTGTAAACTTTGTTAGCCAAAGACCTTCTGTGTTAGCCTGTACTTCAGAGAAGTAGATACCAAGCAGGAGAGGACCCAGGACTGAACCCTGTGGTACTCTACTTGTCACTGGTCTGAAGTCAGATTTGGAGTCTGCTACTTTCACAGTGTGGGTTCTGTCTGTGAGCCAGTTGGCAACCCATCTTGTGACATAGGGATTTATACCTAGTTTAGTGAGCTTATCTATAATTCCAGAGTGGGAGATGGTGTCGAAAGCCTTGGCGAGATCTAGATAAGCTGTGTGAACCACTTTACCCATATCTATGGCTTTGGTGACTGCTTCAAAGAAGTCAATAAGATTTAGGAGACATGATCTGCCTTTTACAAATCCGAACTGGGTAGGGTCCAGAGTTTGGAGATTACCAATGTCTTTGTTTATGAGTTCCATGATAATACATTCCATGACCTTGCAGACCAGGCTCGTCAGGCTAATGGGGTGGTAGTTCCCAGAGTCCATCGTGGCTCCCCCTTTGTGGAGTGGGATAACCATCATGGTGCACCATTCAGTGGGCACAAAGGCTGAGGTGAGGCTATGATTGAACATGATACTTATGTAGGGTGCCAGTTCATTCTGTAGTTCATGTAGAACGCAGCCTGGGATATTGTCAGGTCCCATGGATGCTGTGTTCTTGGCTTTAGAGAGTGTGTTTTTTACCTGTGCAACTGTGATTACAGGAACTTTGCATTCTTCCGGTATAGAGATGGGTCCTCTAGGGGTTGAGAGGGGGTAAAGTTAGCTCTGAACCTATCTGCCAGGATGTTGGCAATATCAGTTGGTTCTGTATATTTAGTGCCATTGTGCTGTAACTCAGCAGATCTGAGTGTTGCCATTGACATTATTGACATAGCTATAGAATGCTTTGTGGTTGTCTTTAGAGTCAGTGGCAATTTTGTTTTTGTAACTAGCTTTGGAGGATTTTATGAGGGATCTCAGCTTCTTACTGAGGTTGAGCAGGGAGTTCCTCCAGTCATGGAATTTTACTCTTTTTTTCCAACAGTTTCTTTCTTCTGTTGTAGAGTTTGTTTATGGCAGAGTACCACCAGATTGGCTTCCTTTTTTGGAGGATAGCCTCTTGGTTCTGTTAGGGATAGCATGATCCATGCACTTGTGTAAGTGCATATAAAGTGCATTTGTGTAGAATTCAGCAGTCATACCTCTATTGTCCGTCTGCATGGGTGTCATGAAGTTTGCCACTTCTGTCTTAAGAAGTGTAAAGTTGGCTTTGGAGAGGTTTTTTACAGTGGTTTCCCTATACTCTATGCTTCTCCCATACTAGCTAACTTTCAATCTACCCAAAAAAACAAATTGGAGCTCTGCTACAATATGACTGCCAGATTTGCTGCTAATCAACCTTACAACTCACAACACTGAGCTGCCTCATCACCTCCTGTTCTCTCATCAGCTCCTTACTCATTTCATACTATCCAAAACTACATCCTGCACAGCCATCTCATCCATCATCATATATATTCCCAACTATTCTCTTCTGAGCTCTAACCAACTTCTCTTGGAAATCTACAAGCATAGGCCATAGCTTATATAGCTGCACAGTAACCCTAGCCAGGGACAAAATTGCTTTAACCATCAGATATATGCCAAATAGTCACAAATAAAAAAAAAAAAATCATTACGAGAAAGTCTCCGTAACACCTGTCTCAGCACCAACCTTATCCCACCTTAGCCTCGCAGTAGCCATTTCTTCTTTTCCCTCTTTTATTCCTACCCCTCCATTGTTTCCTCACTTCCACCTATTATACTGTTCTTACTGACTTTTCTTCTCACCATGTCAACTCCTCCACTCCTACTTAAAAACTTCTCAGTACTACCTCCATCTTCAATACTCTCCCCATATCTCACTACTATCCAGCACCATCCTTCACCAGTATATCTTTTCACAAATACTCTGGCCAATCTGTATTGACTTAGTATGGTTATTACTCTTTTCACCTAATTATCTGATGTTAGAAGTAAATTTGTTTGTTAGTTCTAGGTCCTTAACATACACTGTACATTTTGTATTTCACCTAGCTATCTGATGGTAAAAGTAACTTTGTTTGTTTGTTAACTTTATGTCCTAGTGTACATCATATATTAAGTTTTCATATATGGTGCTTTTTCCCCCAGCCTCTAATGAAAAAGGGCACCTGCCCTTGTTGGACTATTCCCAGTTAACAAATATCAAAATAAAAAATAAATAAATACATTTCTGCAGAAAGATGCTGTTACATGCTGCAGATAAATAATATGTACCAGATGGTAAGGGCCATTCAGCTTGGTGCCCAGCAAATTGGACACTTCATTGGTTCCATGAATGTGGTGGAAAGGGGAGTATGAGAAAGTGAAAAAAAAAGAGAAAGCAGAGGAAGATACAACAGGAACATATAAAGTGAAAGCTGATTAGGGGAGAAGTAGGGCAAATTTATTTTTTTGAATTGTGGTCCCCATTTTATTATATGCAGAGAGACAAGGCAATAACTGTGGGGTACATATAACAAATGGGGACAATCCTCAGGGCTGTTAGGCAGCACGATCACCCAAATACAAGTAATAGGACATGCAAAGAGCAGCGGATGTGCACATGCAAGGAAAGGGAAGCGTAGGATATACACAAGCAGATACAACAGAAAACAGATAAATGTGTGCTGATAGGGCAGAGGACAGGCAGCACTACAGCTGCTGATGAGCCCAGATAGATGAGATTGTGACATACTAGATGGAGTTCTTCAGTCTAAGTAGCCAGGGGCATGCTTCATGCTTGCTTCTAGAGTTCTGATGGCATAGGCTAGGCAGTTCAGTAAACCTGCAATCCTCAGTCGGAGAGATTGATGTTTGACAACCAGATATGGGTTTCATCCATGAGGATACCTGTTGTGGATATCCATACATGCAAACCTGTCACCACAGCTTATCACCTTTTGTCACCCATGCATAACCATTAGCCTTCATCCCTGCTGCCTGAGAAGCCCTGTAGCACCTAAACTTTTCTGTGTGTCTCTGTAAATTACCTGACCAACTGTGAATGTGTAGTCTTGTCCATGTCCAGCTCTAACCCTGTTCAGTTTGATTACCACTGGAGTATTCCACTGCCTGTACTATATGGGTGGCTTTCACTGCCTTCCTAGTTCTGTCAAATACATTCTTGTTTTGTATTGATAAACCAAGCTACCATGTACCATTGCTAAACCCTCTCTGTTGAGACATCATGGCCCTATAGCTATAGTCTACTCTGTTCCTAAATATAAGCATGTCCTCTAAAGGAGATGGGCAGCAGAGTTTAGACAAACTCAGCCTTGAAGATAATGCTATCAATTACAGGCACACAAAACCATGGGTGGCATGTGCCAAGAAGGGGGGCACCCACAGCATTAACAGGAGTGTGAATGGGACACAGTGGTCTATAACATCAATGCCATCAGTATTGGAAATCTCACATTTCACAGATCACCTCAACCTTCAGTAGGATGCCAGTTTATGGGGTTAGAGGAATAGGGCATGAACCTTTGAAGTTAAGAATGTCTCTATGTGTGCAGGTATAGCTACCGCTGTGTGTTATGTGACATGATTGTCAGACACTGATGGGATGGTACCACACACAAAGTGCTTTGGCTGTGGCAGCAACTAATATAGTACTGGCATGATGATGATACTGTATTCACAGGTACTGGCATGATGATGATGATACTGCATTCGCAGGTACTGGCATGATGATGATACTCTATTCGCATGTACAGGCATGATGATGATACTGTATTTGCAGGTACTAGCATGATTATGATACTGTGATACTGTATTCGCAGGTACTGGCATGATGATGATACTGTATTCGCAGATACTGGCATGATGATGATACTGTATTTGCAGGTATTGGCATGATGATGATACTGTATTCACAGGTACTGGCATGATGATGATACTGTATTCGCAGGTACTGACATGATGATGATAATGTATTTACAGGTACTGGCTTGATGATAATGTATTCGCAGGTACTGGCATAATGATGATACTGTATTCGCAGGTACTGGCATGATGATGATACTGTATTCGAAAGCATGGCTGAAGCACTGAAACACTTTGTAGCAAGCCATTTGTTACATCTGAAACAATATCAGAAGAGGCTTTTCTTTTCTGTTATTATCTTTTCATATTTTTTTTTCTGGTTTGCAAATTTGAGAAGACCTTTTGCTTTTCACAGGGTACCAAACAATCTAGCTGCAATTCTGTCTGTGAGTGGCAGTAGTGGTGTCCAGGCTCACCTATTTCCTGCTGGAGCCCAGGGTACACTAGCCTAAGGAAGTGGATGGTGAAAGCAATGAAGAAGGGGTTAAACACCTTGGTAAACCACTGCAACTACTAACTGCAGATAACAGTGAGATGGGGATTTGAAGATCCAAGCTACAGAAAGAATATGTACAATAATAACTTAGCAAGTTGAGGCACTCCTTAAAATGGAGAACATCGATATCTATGCAGTGACTGAGACCTGGTTCAAGGCTCCAGAGAGCACCCCTGCACTACCAGGCTATAACTTAATACCACACATTTTGGTCATGTAACCTGGATCGAAACACCTAAGGCAATGGTGTATCCATATTCATTAAGGATATCCACATCTCTAGGCTAGTTGCTCAGCAAAATGCATCCAAGGTTATCCAAGTGCAACTAACTCTGGACAAACCTGCAATCCAAATTGTAGTTTGCTACAGATCCCCCACCATGCCCCAGGATTCCCACTCCTCTTTTCTTGATGTACTGGAAAATATTAGGGTTCAACCAAACACCCTAATAATGGGCGACTTCAACTACCCCCACCATTAACTGGGAAAACTACTTGTGTACTAACTCCTTAGCTCAATGCTTTCTGGAATTCATAAAGTCCAATGCCCTGGATCATCTTATCCACACCCCCACCAGGGGCAACAATATCCTAGACCTAGTCATTACCAACATGATTGACTGGTGTTCCACACCTGGTCAACTCCTCGTTGGTCCAATCTGGCCATAAGCTAATCACCCTTGATATCCACATCCCACCCCCACCCCCCATTAAGGAAACCATGGTAAAATATTTCTCCAAAGCCAACTTCATGCTTCTTAAGACAGAAGTGGTGAACTTCATGACACTCATGCAGATGGACAATACAGTTACAACTGCTGAATCCTACAAAAATGCACTCTATAAGCACTTACACAAGTGCATGGATCGTGCTATCCCAAACAGAACCAAGATGCTATCCTCCAAAAAAAGGAAGCCAATCTGGTGGCCCCTTGCCATATACAAACTGTACAACAGAAGGAAGAAATTGTTGCAAAAGAGAGTAAAATCCCATGAGTGGAGGAGATCCCTGGTCAGCCTCAGTAAGAAGCTGAGATCCCTTACGAGATCCTCCAAAGCTAGCTATGAAAACAAAATTGCCACTAATTCTAAGGACAACCTCAAAGCATTCTATAGCTATGTCAAGAATCTTGATGGCAACACCCAGATCTGCTCTGAGTTACAGCACAATGGCATGACAATTACAGAACCAACTGATATTTCCAGCATCCTGGCTGATAGGTTCAGTGCTAATTTTACCCCCCCACACCCCCTAAAGGGCCCATATCTATACAGAAAGAATGCAGAGTCCCTGTAATCATAACTACACAGGTAAAAGCTGCACTCTGTAAAGCCCAAAACACAGCATCAATGGAACCAGACAACATCCCAGGCTGCGTTTTAGATGAATTTCAGAACAAACTGGCTTCCCACTTAAGCACCATGTTCACTAATAGCCTCACATCAGGCCTTGTGCCCACTGAATGGTGCACAGCAACAGTTATCCTACTCCACAAAGTGCGAGCCACCACTGATCCCAGGAGCTATCAACCTATTAGCCTGATGAGCCTGGTCTGAAAGGCCATGGAACATATCATCATGGAACTCATAAACAAAGACATTGGTAATCTCCAAACTCTGTATCCCACCCAGTTCATATTTGTGAAAGACAGATCATGCCTCTTGAACCTGATCAACTTCTTTGAGGCAGTCACCAAAGCCATAGATGAGGGTAAGGTGGTTCACACAGCCTATCTTGACCTCACTAAGGCTTTTGACGCCATCCCCCATTCTGGAATTATAGCTAAACTCACTAAACTAGGTATAAATCCCTACACCACAAGATGGGTTGCCAACTGGCTCACTGAAAGAACCCACACTGTAAAAGTTGCAGACTCCAAATCTGACCTCAAAGCAGTGACAAGTGGAGTACCACAGGATTCTGTCCTGGAGCTTCTCCTGTTTGGTATCTACTTCTCTGAAGTACAGGCTAACACAGAAGGCCTCTGGCTAATGAAGTTCACAGATGACTGCAAACTAGGAGCCATAGTCAAGTCCCCAAATGATGTGGACATCCTACAGAAGGGCCTCGCTGAGGCAGATGCCTGGTGTCAGAGCTATGGCCTGAAGCTCAATACCAAAAAGTGCAGTGTCATCCCCTTTGGTAAGAACTCTGTACCCATGAATTACCACATAGGCAGCAATCTAATTAACACCGAATGTGTGATAAGAGACCTTGGGACCCAGGTGGACAGTAGTCTCTCCTTTGATAGTCACATCGCCACAGTAGTCAGGAAGTCCTTCTAAATGGCACACCTCATCATAAAAGGGTTCTCATCCAGGAAAAAATAGGTCATTGTTACCCTCTACTCAACACTCATTAGACCCATTATAGAGTACAATTCCCCTTTTGGAATGTACCTCACAGGACATCTGCAGCAGCTGGAAAGGCCACAGAAGTACCTCACAAAGAGGATTACTGGCCTCAAATAAATGCCCTACACTGGTCACCTCAAAAAACTCCAGCTTTACTCCATAGCATATTGCCTACTCTGAGGTGATCTCTGCCTAACATATAAAGCTATTTGAAACCCAGAGCTGTTGGACATGCTACACCTAAAGAAATCCCAATCGCTCCGAGCTATACGCTCTAGGGACCTAAACCTTGTCACCACAATAAACAGGAAATGCAGGAGGGATAGATTCCTGTCCCAGAGACTTCCCATACTCTGGAACAGGCTACCCATCTATGTCAAGCAAAGTTCTTCATTAGCACTCTTCAAGAAAAATCTTGATGAGTGAATGGGAAATAGGAAATACACCCCTGGGATCACTTCTGTGTCTCTGCTCGACAGTGGCACAGGAAAATAACTTTCTTGGGTGGCGTAAGCTAGGGAACCTTGTTGGCTAGGCTTACATAGGCCCTTGGGCCGATAGCCTAGTACCTACCTATGAACCTATGAAGTAACTTGTAAACATATATCTATCTATCTATCTATCTATCTATCTATCTATCTATCTATCTATCTATCTATCTATCTTTCTATCTATGTGTATGTATATCAAAAAGTGTCATGAGTACTAATGTGTATGAAGTACTCAGCCTGTCCCCTATTTGACTCTGGCCACTCCCTGTATCTAAAATGGGAACATCTACACCTACCTCAGTAACCACTGATATGGGAATGCCAGACATTCCTCCAGGTTCATTTTATGAGACATATAGCTATCTCTTGAAAGACAATGCAGGAGATGCTGGTCTGTCACATGATGCAATACTGTTTTGTGTCTGTATTGCTGCTGATCACCATGCATGCCATTGTGTCACATACTTGTATGTCTAATAAGAGTGTTTATATATAATAACTACTGTTGCTGTTAACATACTGCTACTCCTAGTATTATTTCAGGATGCAGTTCTGAATGTTTTTGCAATTTTTTGCCTTTATACTGAGACACAACTGTACAATTTCTTGACTGATAACTAGCAATCATGATCGTTTTTTTACACTCCATATTTACATCTTATTATGCGATTACTAGACGGGGGTTCTTCATTTACATGTCGTTGTATACTTGTTTGCATGCTCCTGTTTTTTTTACCTTTGTATTTGCTGCTGTATAGTGCCACCCAGTTCTATTAATCGCAACTTCAATGCGCATTTTCACTTTCTTCACAAGACGTCACTTTATGCTACACAAAATTACTATAAATACTGAATATCATTTTTTAGAATCAATTTTGTAGAAAAATCTGTCCAGTGTAAAAAAAAAAAAGAAAAATAATTTCACTAAGGAGAAGGAAGTCTATGGAACTGAGGCAAATGCATTTGGTTAATAAATAAAAATGGCAATGTAGGATAGAAGGGAAATAAGCTAAACAAATAACCCAGATCAGTAAGAAGCTGAAGAAATGGTGTCCAACTTTTTTATATTAACAATAGGCACAAGGACAATGGCCTGAAATTAAATGTAAAAGAATGTAGTATTGCTCATTTTGGTAAGCAATACAGTTTAGCTTACCATATGGGAGATGCACACTTCCAATCAAACACTTTTCTAAGGGATCTAGGTACTCTTGTTGATAATTCCTTAACATTTGACTATCATGTCTCCATAGTAGTTTGGAAAGCCTTTTATCTGGCCCATCTAATTTCCAAAGGCATCTCCACCAGATCCAGTGAAGTCTTAATTCCCCTTTTCTCATATCTTATCAAGCCCCTTAGTCAATATAATTTGGCATATATTCTTATGAAGGTATCACACAACATGAGAGACTTCAGAGATACATAATTAAAAGATCAGTGGCATCAAATTTTTAATTATCAGGAGACTGGCAGCCCTTTCCCTATACTCAGTCTCTTACAGACTCCACTGTGGAAATCTGTGTCTAGTTTTCCAGCCATGAAACATCTAACTCTATTTGACCTCCAGTTCCTTCATAAAACTAATGGTACCTTAAATCCTTGGTTAAAGGAAACAAACCTTCATCAGATGATAAATATGACATGCTGGTATGAAAGCCTATTCCAGGATGCTGCTATATGCTTACCCAGCATACCTCTCAACCTTGAAACATCAAAAATCTGGACAAGGCCTCTAAAAAATAGGTACAAATCTGTACGCTGTTTAACACAAATTTTGCATACATAATTATGTAACCCCGCCCACACCTGTGGAATTGTGGTATACCAACTTTCGCGCAAACTGAAGAACAGACAGACAAAATATGACACCAGAGTCCTCCTGCAGCCATTCCAATGTCCCATTACCTGGTTGTTTTGCCCCATTTACCATATACACGAATGTGTGCATACTGCTTTACTTCTACAATGATTATTTGGATTTTATTTCTACACTTTACAGCACAATGCACAAACACCAATAGACATCTGTTAAACAAAGCAATACTGTCTCACAATGAAAATAGACCTGGCATTAAAACTTCTCTGCCCTTGAAACTCACATTCATTAACATAGCATTGAAACCTATACCACATCCAAAGAAAATGCATCTGGCCAGTGGTGGATAAAGATTACCTTTACTGGCCCCTTGCACACAAAACAAGAAACATACATGTGTTCTTTGATACACCTTCCTGACTTTAGCAAATTATATTCCTTGTATAATACAAGTGGGGTGGGAGGATGACATAATGGTTAAGGTGTTTACCTTAAAGACATAAGGTGCAGGGTTTGATTCTCACATGAGATAACTGGCTAGGCTTTAAATGGCCCAAAAGGGCAGTTAGCCTAGTACTAATCTATGAATCTATACAGCATACTTGTTAGACAGAGCTTATTGTTTGAATATTTTTTCAGTAGGCAATGAAACAAAATGCATGAAACAGTAATGACAAAACTGCCCAATTCAGAACATTTCCATCATAAAAGTCTACTTACACACACACACACACACACACACACACACACACACACAATATACATATAAAAGTAGAATGACAGTAGTAAGGCATAGGCATATTGCACAGCTTCTTAAGCTTATTTTCAATTTAAGTTTTTTTTTTTGGGGGGGGGCAAAAGGCCAAAAATCAGGGACACATTTTAAACATTGCTTGTATAATTTTGTAAAGTTGCTAGAATAAGATGTTGTATTACCACTATGCATTTCACTGGCAAGTCTTGAACACAGGGCTTTGTGCACTACAATCAGAGCAACGTACCACTATGCCAAATCAGCAGCTTTTTTCCCAAAAGATAGGAAGACTGAAACTTGCCCCTAATTAGGTACAATTTTGAAATACTCATCTTATAAATTTAGAAAATTGCTAAAATAAATATTTTTTGTTACCATTTATTTTCTGAAGAATATGAAGTCTGAAATTCAAATGCCTGTCATTAATCAAGAAATTCAACCTTCAGTGATTTGTCACAAACATCATGAAACCACAGAGTTTATGAGGAACAGAACAAATAATTCACACGTGGTGGTGGCTATGGACATTAGGCTCTTTTTACCCTATACCCAGGGTATAGGGTTTGAGCCTGAGTACGTCTAGCCACCAGGTGTATTATAATGGGGGCATTCACACACACACACACACACACACACACACACACACACACACACACACACACACACACACACACCTGAAATGCTCCAAAACGAGTGCTGTAATGGTAAAGCTAAGTCAAGTTACTCCCAAACGAGTGCTGTAATGGCTAAGTCCCAATGCTGTACTGCCTGTTATACAAGGCTGTTACTTTCCTGCTTGCATTTGCAAATTGCAGCTGGAAGCTCAATTCCGACTGGCTGATAGCCCTGACGGAGCTGACATCGCCAGCTCCGAAAGCGCCGAAATAGGATGAACATTAGAAAAAAATTGGAATTGAAGGGGTTCCACTCAGGAATCATGGCACCCCTTCATTTGGACCACAAAACTCGGTAAAAACAAGTTAATCGGTATGGTTGGGAGGTTCAATATTGTTATACCTCTATACCTGAATGTATTTTATCTTTTAGAAAATGAAAGAACAAAACCCAGATGTTCACCACAATATTTATTGGTTGTACAAAGTTTTTGAGTATAACTCTTCTTCAATGTATAAAATCAACAACTAAGTATGCCATTTTTTAAAAAAAATTCAATCAATCCGCTCACATAACCAATTAATCCTAATTAACTTGATTAAAGTGCCTTTGCTCTTAGATACATATCAAAAGTAAAAATGTTTATAAAATACATAACAACTGTATGTGTACAGATAATACATAAAAAAAAATATATATATATATATATATATATATATATATATATATATATACACATACACATATATAAAGCATTTTAATAAATTATTCATTTACATATGACACTTAAAAATCTTAAATTAATTCATGCCTCCCTCTTAAAACAGGTTTAATACTAGTAGCAGAATTAAGCCCTGGGTAATTATCTGCTCGAAAAAAATTAATCCATTTGTACTCCATTAATTTAGTTCTATTCACTAAGTCACTACCTTTAGGGTTCTGATGGATTACCTGTAAAATCCTAAACTTAAATTTATGCATTGAACCATTACTAAGCATATGTTTAGCCAGGGCATTTGTTAAAATGTTCCTTCACATATCTAATAAATGTGAACTGATTCTTTTGTTTAGTTTTTTGTTGGTCTTTCCTATATAGAAACAGTTACATTGGGTACAGTTTGCAAAATATATCACATTTGTTGTATTACATGTGCCCCTGGCCCTAAATTCAAACATTTCCTACTTAAAGGATGTACACATGCGTTATCCGTATTAATATCATCACAATGCTTACAATTCAAATAGAGTACTCTCCCTGGTTTTCCCATAGGTGTCTTAATAGCTTTCCTCATTTTAACATAATAATTGTTTGAGATTATTTTCTCTCTTGTATGTAAAACTTGGTCTATGACCTATTAACTCATTAATTTCCTGGTTAGATGTTAGAATAGTCTAGTTTTTTCTAATAATTTTCTGCATAACATCCGAATGCCTATTAAATTCCATTAAATAATTAATCCTACTATTAAAGTTAGATTTTATAATAGAGTTATTACTAGATTTCTCATTTGACCTTAATAAGCACGGCTTAGCCACAGTCCCCCTCACAGATATTACTTCTTTCTTAGATTGTTCAATCATAGTTCTTTTATAACCTCTATCAGTAAAGTCTGTTGCCATCTCATCCATTTCCTTATAGGACATATCATCTTTCCTGCTAAGCCTTCTAACCCTCATAAACTGGCTTTTCACTACTCCCCTAAACGTATGCTTAGGATGCATACTTGTTGAATGAACATATTTTGGTACCTGAACATTCTTTCTATGTATGGCAGTAGCTAGAGTGTTGTTTTCTTTCAATATAGTAATATCCAAAGACATATGGATTCCAGTGAAGAATTCAAATCAAATAATAAAAAGTCAGTAATCGATTCAAGATATCCCTTATATCTAACTAAATGACTGTCACTATTTTCCCATAACAGAGAAATATCATCCACAAAACATTTATATAAAGCTATATGTGTTCTTATTATTGTAATGCTTTATATATATATATATATATATATATATATATATGTATAGATATATATATATATATATATATATATATATATATATATATATATATATATTTTTTTTTTTATGTTACACAACAGTTATGTATTTTATAAACATTTTTACTTTTGATATGTATCTAAGGGATAGGGCACTTTAAGTTAATTAGGATTAATTGGTTATGTGAGCAGATTGGTTGAATTGTTTTTTAAAAATGCATCGACTCTCAGCTAGAGCGTCTTCTGCGTGGAGACATGCGTGAATGGGCGTTCCTTCGTTGAAGGTTGTGCATCAGGGCTGGCAACCCGGTACGTAAAAATCAACTGCCAATCATTAGCGGACCGGAGTTCCACTGTGGCAACCCCTAACCGGGAAAAGCCGAAAGAAACAACTTTGTTGTTAATTTTATACATTGAGGAAGAGTTATACTTGAAAGCTTTATACGACCATTAAACATTGCGGTGAACATCTGGGTTTTGTTCTTTTGTTCTATGTTGTTACCTGAAGTTCTTTGGCTGATAGGTGCTTTTTTTGCTTTGTACTGTTTGGAGTTTCAGCACCTTACAGTACGCTATTGCTTAATGGAAGGTCGATCTGAACGTTCGCTCACTGCACACCAAGCAGAATGGAGATGATTCATAGTTTTCTGAAAGATGAAAACAACCCGTTGTTTAATATCTTTGTTACTTCTGTTAATGGAGGTAATCTGTCTACCTTGCCTAATACAGCTTTGGCAATTAATACTAGTGAGATAAGTAAACTACAGCAAAATTTTAAAATTTTAAAATTTAAAACCGAACAATACAAAAGACTCCAATAGCAACGACTCAGTTTCAATGTTTATTTACAACTTGGCATAGTACCTAGGGGACTTAGAATTAGAAAAATGCCGACTTATGGAAATAAATATCCAAGCCTGTTTCTGAAATGGCAGGAGTTGAACCTGCAGTTTAGTGCATAGTATATGAAGCTAATGAATTACTTTTTCAGTATGCAGGAAACTGAAATAGTAAAAGAAATTCAAGCGCTAGAGATCAGTGTTGTTCAGTCACCGGACTTTGCAGCGGTTATGAATGACTATGAATATTTGTTGCAACAGCTAAAAGCATTTGAAGATGGGTTAATAGCTACTAAAAATGTAAATTAACTCGTTATATTAATGACTTTAATAAGAAGAATATTTTCTCTTGGCCTAAATCATTCCGACCAGCTGAAATTAAGAGACCTAGTATGACTGACCAATCAATGAGTGTAACCGAGACAACACCCTCTACTATTGATCAATCAGTGCCTGAGAATGTAAACAATGTGAATGGCTGTGTTGCAGAGGAAGGTTGCCAATTACTGAATAGCATTGAGGCAGCCCCGTCTACTGGCTCTGTACTGGTGAAGTGCGGTGAAAATACTTCAGAAATGGATAATTTTAATTCTCCACAGCTTTTTGATCAACTGGAAAAGAAAAATGATACAACAAAAGGTCTCCAATATAATGTTTTAATGCAAACACGCTTCTTACTACAACAGCCTATTGCGGTGAGAGAGAGGGGCAGAGGGAGAAGCATAAGCAGAAAACGAAGAAGAAACAGAATGAAAGACGAGGACAGTCAGAAGAAAATAAACCCCAAGGTAAGCCAAAAACCTCATTACAAGAAACTGAGAAAGTAACTGTTAACAACTGATATATGAGCAAATGAACAGACAAATGTACTTAACCTTTCAGACTATATTTTGAATGAAAACGAGAAGTAATTGTTAGCGAAAGGTTTATCATTTGTACCTGCTGCATCTGGTAATTTAACTGACTTATTGACTGATTTAAGACTTTTTGTTAGGTCATTGGATCTGAAATTATTGTTTAAGGGTGATACATCTACTGACTTGCCACTTAAACATGCTAGTACTTTTATTCCACATAGTGCCCCTGTGGTCAAGGCATTTACAGATATGTGTGAGCAAGATATATATGATGCTTTTTTACACAGAAAACTAAGTGTTTTTTTAACCTTATGAATGGTGAAAGACAAGCACTGACCTGTCAACTTATGAATTAACATTTAATCATTAAATCTGCAGATAAAGGTGGCATGATTGTCATAATGAATACTGTTCAATATATTAATAGTATGAATGACTTTTTATCTGATGGTCAAACATTTGTTTTAGTTAATAGTTTGTATGTTAACAAGGTTATTGGGAAAGTGAAAAGTTTCCTTTATGATTTATTAATGGAAAGTAATATTAGTTCAGAAACATACAATTATTTGTCTTTAGCTAATCCAGTTATTCCATTTATATATGGACTACCAAAAATTCGGGTTCCATTTAGATGCTTGAAAGTCCTTTACCGCGAATACGAAAAGAGCGACATGTATTGCGGGAACCACAGAAACACCGAATGTCCAAAACCGCGAAATTCGAAATGTCAAAGTGTCATGGTTAGCCCATCTGTAGTATAGCTCCATAAGGTAAGTGTGCGATAGTTACGAACCTTAGGGTTAGGGTGCAAGTTAAGGTAAGTGCATAGATAGGTAATGTATGTAAGGTTTAGTGTAGGGTTAGAATTAGGGTTTTGTTAAATGTATTAGTGTGGATTATTTATTTTGTTTTGGTATATCTCTGTAGGGTAAGTGTGTGATAGTTATGGACCTTAGGGTTAGGGTCCAGGTTAAGGTAAGTGCATAGATAGTAATGAATATAAGTTTTAGTGTAGGGTTAGACGTAGGGTTTGGGTGCTTTACTTTAGGGTTAGAAGTAGAGTTTTGATTAATGTATGCACGTGGTTTATTTATTTTGATTGGGTAGGCAGTATGTAGTGGGAGGTGGAGTTGGCCGACTATGGAGATTCGACTTTTTTGAATTTCGCAGTTTAGTGCGTTCAGCATGTTCGCGGTTCACGCAATACATATCAGTGTTTTCATATTCGCTTAACAGGATTTTCGCTAATATAATATAGACCCGAAAATTCACAAGTCTTTAAGCATACCTTCTATGAGACCTATAGTCTCTGGTAGTAAATGGATAACTGTTGCCATTTTAAAGTATTTATATAAACAGTTAGCTCCCCTTCTTCGGTTTAGCTGCAGATTTATTAAAGATACTGGTGATTTGCTTCTCTCATTAAAGACTAATGCAAGTACTAATATTTGGCTTGTAACTATGGATGTAAGATCTCTTTTTACTGTAATTCCAAATTCATATGGTACTGAAGCAGTTAAAGAATATCTCACTATACACAGTGAATTTTCTACATCAAAAATTCAGTTATAATGTCAGATGCTGGAATATGTCTTGGAGAATAATATTTAGTTTTGGTGACAGCTTCTTTCATCAACAACAAGGTGTTGTGATGGGAACACCCATTGCTAACACCTATGCTAACATTGTACTAACTAGATAGGAAGAAAAACACATCTATTATAATAACTCAAATATCTTTAGGAACATGAATATAGCTTTATATATACGTTTTGTGGACAATATTTTTCTGTTATGGAAAAACAGTGACAGTCAATTAGTTAGATATAAGGGATATCTTGAATCCACTACTTACTTTTTATTATTTGATTTGAATTATTCACTGGAATCCATATGCTTTTTTTGGATATTACTATTTTGAAAGAAAACAACACTCTAGCTACTGCCATAGATAAAAAGAACATTCAGGTACTAAAATATGTTCATTCAACAAGTATGCATCCTAAGCATACGTTTAGGGGAGTAGTGAAAAGCCAGTTTATGAGGGCTAGTAGGCTTAGCAGGAAAGATGATATGTCCTATAAGGAAATGGATGAGATGGCAATAGACTTTACTGATAGAGGTTATAAAAGAACTATGATTGAACAATCTAAGAAAGAAGTAATATCTGTGAGGGGGACTGTGGCTAAGCCGTGCTTATTAAGGTCAAATGAGAAATCTAGTAATAACTCTATTATAAAATCTAACTTTAATAGTAGGATTAATTATTTAATGGAATTTAATAGGCATTTGGATGTTATGCAGAAAATTATTAGAAAAAATGGACTATTCTAACATCTAACCAGGAAATTAATGAGTTAATAGATCACAGACCAAGTTTTACATACAAGAGAGAAAATAATCTCAAACAATTATTATGTTATAAAGATGTTAAAATGAGGAAAGCTATTAAGACACCTATGGGAAAACCAGTGAGAGTACCCTGTTTGAATTGTACGCATTGTGATGATATTAATACGGATAACTCATTGGTGCATCCTTTAAGTGGGAAATTGTTTGAATTTCGGGCAAGGGGCACAAGTAATACAACAAACGTGGTATATTTTGCCAGCTGTACCCAATGTAACTGTTTCTATATAGGAAAAACTAACAAAAAACTAAAAGAAGGGTCAGTTCACATTTATCAGATATGCGAAGGAACGTTTTAACAAATGCCCTGGTAAACATATGCTTAGTAATGGTTCAGTGCATAAGTTTAAGTTTAACATTTTACAGGTAATCCATCAGAATCCTATAGGTGGTGACTTAGTGTATAGAACTGAATTAATGGAGTACAAATGGATTAATTTTTTTCAAGCAGATAATTGCCCAGGGCTTAATTTTGCTACTAGTATTAAACCTGTTTTAAGAGAGAAGCATAAATTAATTTAAGATTTTTATGTGTTATATTTAAATTAATAATTTAGTAAGATGCTTTATATATGTGTGTGTGTGTGTGTGTGCGTGTGTGTGTGTGTATGTGTGTGTGTGTGTGTGTGTGTGTGTGTGTGTGTGTGTGTGTGTGTGTGTATATATATATATATATATATATTTTTTTTTTTTTTTTGTGTGTATTATCTGTACACATACAGTTGTTACGTATTTTATAAACATTTTTACTTTTGATATGTATCTAAGAGATAAGGCATTTTAATCAAGTTAATTAGGATTGATTGGTTATGTGAGCGGACTGGTTGAATTGTTTTTTTAAAAATGGCATACTTTGTTGTTGATTTTATACATTGAGGAAGAGTTATACTTGAAAGCTATGTACGACTATTAAACGTTGCGGTAAACATCTGGGTTTTGTTCTTTTCTTCTACATTGTTACCTGAAGTTCTTTGGCTGATAGGTGCTTTTTTTGCTTTGATCTTGTAGAAAATGAAAACAACATTCTCAGCTTGGCTATGACTTAATCACTTAACTGATAATATTATAATAGGTACTTATAAGATCATGTAACAAGTTTCTAACCACCAGTCTCCAACTATACAAAGCAGCAGGACAATAAAAGTTTGTAGTCCAAAAGATTGTTCATCCTGAAGGCAATACCTTCATATACAAGTGTAATTATTGTATATTTCCTTAAGATGTGTTAAGAAACATACACGCCTATTGCAGAATAAAATAAGAGTCATTACTAAACAATGCCCAATGCCTGATCATAGTAGTAAAGAGGACAAAATTGTAGTTAATGATGAATTGGGTAATTTGCTACAAGGAGAAATTATGTGATTGTTCATCCTACTTTTATTTTGGTTTTGCACGGAAAGGTGCTGGACACTGTATCATCAATAAGATTTTGGAGAAAGGGGCCACAGATTCCTAAGATTAATATATAATTTTTATGTCAATGAAATGGAGTTTGCAGCTATAAATACAGTTCATGTGTGTCAGATTAATCTGCCATGAATCCTTTGTGAATACTTTCATTGAAGATTGCAGAATGTATTGCTAAATATCCCTTCAATATTGTTTCTTTTTGCACTCGGTCACTATCTTACTTCATAGAGCAGAGCCTGCAGTCAATACAGCTGACCCCGATATTGCAGGAGCTGTGTCACAAACTCTGCACCTACAGGTTTACTAAGACTTAGTTGTTGTCTCATGTAAGCATAGTTATCATGAAGAACTTTGTTGTGTATTAACTTTAATCAGTTAAATACATGCCTGCTCTGTGAAATAGTAGGACCCCTTACTAAGCTGGCCACTGTCTCCTTTTGACTGACCAGCAGACTTTGCTGCATATGCCAGGCATTTAGTCTCAGGGAATCACAGAAAAACATGTTTTACTTGCATCCTTTTAATTGTTTTGTTCTGGCTATAAAGTGATTGCTCTCAGTTATACATTGACCTATAAACTGACCTGAAGGTGAGGCTCTAAAACCAGCATTTTTACATTAAGAGGGGTTTCTAACTGCACTCTTGTGGTAAAAGTTTGCTGTAGCAAAACTATCTGAGCTGGGGGCTGCTGGCTGACAGTTTATTTTGTGTTTTCCTGATTGATCTGTAGCCAATGCTGTTGTAAAACTTATTTTTCTGACTCTGTATAAGCCCACTGTTTGCACTAGGCTGTTCTCCGAGCAGTGGTGGTTAGCAGTGCCCTGTATAGACACAGACATTTTCAAGTTATAATATCCTTTAGAATAACTATCTCTGCAACCTTGTCCAGTCCCCCTGCTACTCTAAGAGCATCCGAGTTGTGCACAGAGCAGTATCTCCTTGTTGGATTGCTGAATTTCACACTGAGTATAGCACTTATTCTTCATTGATATGCTATCATCACAATCCAGTCAAATCTCCCCATCTCTTCTCCCTGGTTAAACCCATAGTAAAAAACCTAAAACCATATATAGGCACTTTCCTGCTATCTCTTTGTCCAGCCTGGGCACCCTAAGGCAATGTAGCAATTGTCTCATGTATACTGACAACCACTTAGTCCTGAAACAAATAAACACAGTATGTAAGAGATGTAATTACACTTTGAAAACCAAGATACAACTCACACATACTGACAAATCAAATGACGTACAGGTTGTCAGCATATGCACATCATTTCCTTCACTAAATATGGTCTCGACATATAAACCCCATATGTGAAGGTTCTCACAAGTAACTTACCAAAACCTCAGAGCTGCCCTCAAAAACCACATACAAACAAAACAAAACCAAGTCAATACCAACCACTACACATAAAAATACACATCACAGTGTCTCCACAAGCAAGTCCCTGAGGTGAAGCACCATACATTCAAACATCTTGGTCATATGAGACTCTATCATGAGATACATGGATGCCTTCCTCATCAGGTTGGATAAAGAGAGGTTTACAGTCAGTTGCTGTCAGTGGCCAGGATTCACCAAATCATGCAGGCACTCAGGTCACTCAACCACATGTACCAGTATGACTCAGTCATACTCCTTGTGGGTGTGAATGACCTGAGATGTACCTCCTGGATTCTATGAAGAGAGACATGATGGACATCGCTAAATACATGTCACAGGCTGGTATGAGCTTTGCATTGAGGAGCATTTGACCCTTACCAAAAATGATACCACAGTATCAACAAAAAATGACTGACTTCAATTACTGGCTTAGCTAATGGTATCATTCCAAGGGGATCCAATATTTGTCAGTCTGGGATGACATGACTGATAGACCATGCTCCTTTGCTAGAGATGGTCTGCCCCTGTTGCTGCTAGGCTTTTGAATACTGGCCAAGGCATTAGCCAACCCCATTGTGCCTTTTCTAAGCAGTGCCAACCCAACAGACCTCCAATGTAACAAATTCTTTTAATACCAAGCTGAAGGTACTACTACTCAGTGTTACGAGTCTTAACAAGAAACTGCGCTCCCTGAAAGCTCTCCTGGAGAATGCTGATGTCTGTGCAGCGACAGAGACATGGTTTAATCCTGCAGAAAGCACCCCTGTAGTGCAAGGCTACAATGCCTATCACACATTTGGATCATCCTCTGAAAAGGAAAAATTGATAGGAGAAGGTGTTTCCATTTACATAAAAAACAATCACACCCCTAGATTGGTCAAACAAGATGACTCACTTGAGCTACTCCATATCCAGATGACCACAGGCAAAATTCCCCACCATCCCATCGCTAGCTACAGGTCTCCAATCATGAACCATGAAAACTAATCCACATAACTGAAGTTATTAGAACCATATACCATTCAGCCCAACACACTTCTCATGGGTAATTTTAACTACCCCTGTATAAACTAGGAAACATACACAACTACTAACATGCAGGATCAAATATTCCTGGACTTTTTCAATGCAAATGCTCTGGAACAGCTGATCTGCACTCCCCTAGAGGCTCAAATATCCTTGACATAGTACTCGTAAACATGGGTGGAGCATTGCGCTCCCCTCCAGTGTAATGCTGTCATTGGTAAGATTGGTTCATAAATCGGTTTCCTGTGAAATAAATGTAACATTAGAACCCCCATCAAACCCTAAAACCCTAAAGAATTTTTCCAAGGCAATTTGCCTTCTATTAAGTGATAGTGTAGGTAATTTTAAAGTTCCTCCTGGGCCCCAAAACATGGAGGCTTATGCATAAGTATACACAAATGTCCTATGCAACCACTTAAAGAACTGGAGAGAAATGGCAGTACCTGCTTGAACTAAACTCAGGTCTAGCCAGAAAAACAAGTCACTCTGGTGGACACCTGGCATAAATAGACTACAAAACAGAAGGAAGATATTCCTCTTTAGAAGTAAGTGGGAGGGTGCAAAACATAGAAAAAATCACTCATTAATCTCAACAGGCAAACCAAGGAACTACTCAAGTCTTTAAAAGCTAAATATGAGACTAAAATTGCCTCCAAAGCAAGGGATAACCAGAAAGCATTTGTAGTCACACCCAAAATCTTAAGGGAAACACAATACAATGTGCTGAGTTGGCTATAGATGGCACTACCTATACTCAGCCATAAGAAATAGCAAAACAGCTGAAAATGTCATCACCTCATCACCTCCCTTCACTCCACATGAAATACCCCCTGCCATTCCCATGCCTGTTATAACAAAAGAGCAGGTCATCACTGTGTTCTCTAAAGATAGAAATGTGGCATAAATTGGCCCTGACCGTATATCAGGGTGCATATTAAATTGCTTGAAATATGGACTAGCAAACCCACTTGGAACTCTATTTAACCACAATTACCAGATAGGCTTTCTCAAGTAGAGTGGAGGACATAAACAGTAATCCCTCTGCCAAGGGGGAACCATCAATGGACCCAGGAAACTACTGACCCATAAGTCTGATTAGCCTCATATGCAAGGCTATGGAAAGAATAATCATGGATTTTTTAAACAATGACATAGGAAACCTCTAGACTCTAGACCCACCAAGTTTGGTTTCATTAAGGGCAGGCCCCACCTGCTCAATCTGGTGGACTTCTTTGAAAAGGCCATCAAGGCCATGGATGAGGGTAACACAGTCCATACCAACTACCTTGACATGGTCAAGGCATTTGACACAATAACCCACTCAGTTGTTATAGATAAACTCAGAAAATTGGGCATAAACCTCTACATCACCAGATGGATAGCCAAATGGCTCATTGATAGTACACAGTTTGTTAGAGTTGGGGAATCCACATCCAGCAAGAAGCCAGTCACCAGTGGAGTACCATAGGGCTCAGTTCCAGGCCCCTTCCTATTTGAGATGTACTTTTCAGATGTCAAGGCAAATGTAGATGGCCTTTGGCTGACCAAGTTTGCTGATGACTGCAAGTTAGAGCAATCATCGACTTGCCAAACAATGTTGATATCATACAGGAAGGTCTGAAACAGACTAATGATTGGTGTCAGACCTAAGGACTTCTCTAAATGTGAATAAGTGCATGGAATACCCTTTGAGAAATCAAATATCCCTGCAAATTACAATATTGATAGCACCCCCCCCCCCCCCTAAGAAAGAACACAGTGGCGAGAGTCTGGGCACTCAGATAGATAGTAATCTGAACTTTGACCACCATGTGATCATTGTAGTGAAGAAATCCTTCTTTGTGGCTCAGCTTATAAGTAAGGGCATGGCATCCAGATCTAAGCATGTCATAGCACCACTATACTCATCCCTCATCAGTCCAGTAATGGAGTACAATGCATCTTTTGGCATGTACCTCACCAGACACCCGCAACAGATGGAGTATCTTCAGAAGTTTCTCATCAAAAAAATACAGGGTATAACCAACATGTCATATGTGGACAGATTAAAAGCCCTATCACTATATTCAGTTTCCTGCTGATTACTGAGGAGTGATCTCTGCCTGACAAACAAGTCAGTCTCTGATCCTGCTGTGATCAAAATGTTGCATATTCATAAAACCTAACTGCACGAAGATTACCCACTCCAAAGATCTAAACCTGATCTCTGACATGAATTATGCTGGAGAGACAGATATATGTCACAGAGATTGCTCCTCCTCTGGAACAGGCTTCCTATTCACATGAAGCAGAACCCTTCCCTAACCATCTTTAAGAACAAAAATCTGGATAAAACTGGCTAGACTTGTAAGAGCTCTTGAGCCCCCATGAACTTATGAAATTAAAATTCAGATATACAGGCAAATTTAAAAAAGGAAAAAATATTTTTTTCTCTCTCTCTCTGTATGTATATAAATATATATATATATATATATATATATATAGAGAGAGAGAGAGAGAGAGATACTTCACATGACTGAAAACGCAAAACTCAGACCACAACACCTAATTTCAAAAAACTGAAAACTCGTTTAACCAAGTCTCATTATACTGAAAGCTTACAATGCAGAATTTCAAAATACTGAATTTCGCACCAAAGGCATGCATACTTACAACACTGATGAATATGGTGAATTTGGTGAGAAACTTCTGAAGATGCTCCATCTGTTGCGGGTGTCTGGTGAGGTACATGCCAAAGGGTGCATTGTACTCCATTACCGGTGCCCCTTTCCGTACCCAACATTGCCATAATCTTAAACTTCTAGGATGGCTGGAAGTACAAGACCAACTTCTTTTCCAGCAACTTATTATCCAAAAGATTTTACATCATCCTACAAATGTTCACATACTCTGTAACCTTTTTAACTCCTATAAAAATCTTCCAACCTTAATATCCACAAAGAAGCTACAAGTAGCCACCACAAAATCCAACAACAAATCTGGGGACTGCCTGTTCTCTAATGCTGTTGGAAATACTTGGAACAAACTTCCAAGAGAAATTACATCCCTTACTTCCACCATCCTTTTCAAGAAACAATTGAAAATCTTCATTAAAAACAAATAGATCTGCCCCTGCTCCAATCCTGACTGATACTATTTCTCCCTTTCTCTAAATACATATCCACTAAAAACAATTTTTTTCTGGTACTTCTCTATCGTCTACATTTTTTCTTTGAATCATTTTTTTTTCTTTTTCCTCTTTACTGTGCTGCGTTAACTCATGTACATTAAATGTTTTTGTTTATTTTTTATACAGCTGGATAAAACCAATATGTTTTTTTCCTATTTGTAACTTTAAAAATGTTGCTAAAACATTACTAATCAGTTTCACACTTATGAAATTGTATCTTGTTTATTGCCACTGTTTTTTTGTAGACTCTATGTATAATATTTTTTTCTCAGAGCTTTTCTCCTCGGGCCCCTACTGAAAATGGACATATATCCAGTTAGACTAGCCTGGTCAAAAAATGTAAAATATAATAAAAATAAAATAAAGTAAAATAAATATGATTCCTTGGTGCCCCCCCCCCCCAACATATCTCCACCACCAATGCAAGTCCATCTTTTTTATCTACATTTAATTTGTAAAGTGTAAATTGTTAACCATTTGTCTTTGGGAAGAAGGAGATTCAAAACTAAACACTTCAAGAATGTCTTGTTCTGAGGAGTCAGTAGAGACAAAGATATACTCAGTTATAATAGGAAATGGAGTCCACAGAAAAATAGGAAAAGAGAAATAGCAAGCCTAGGAAACCACAGTGCAAGGTTAGGGGGAGGTGGGATAATTTTGGAGGAAAGACAGATGGGCTGATGAGTAATGTTTGCAAGTATAAACTGGGTAAGAAAAGAGGGTTAGGAATGGTAGTGGGTGTGGAAACCTAAATATTAAACAGTATAGAAAACCGTGGGTGGTGTCCCTACTAAACTACAGTGGAGAAGAGATGGCTGCATTCATTCAGAGGGCTTATCAGTACAAAAAATGTGTTATGTCCCTACAAATTGTAGTATGGTAGGGACTGGCCAAATGGTTACTGGAATGGTTGGACAATACAGAAGGTATAGGGCATGGCACACTATGAAGAGTTCAAAGCATGAAGATGCAGGATGCATTGCTTACAAGGTGGGGTGCCAGAATGGCCAAGAGGACAACCTACTCAATTTTTTGTCCAAGTCTAGTCTTGGGTGGCCAATATCATGGGCTGGTTTACCCTTGTTAGACTGATGCCTAAGGCCTACAACCTGAGTGAATCTACCTATCCCTTATGAGGCAATCAAAGTGTTTAAAGATGTCATCCAGACACTGATCCAACTAAATGCATGTCAAGCATGGAAGATTATGATGGGGCAGGAGAGGAGGCATTGCTGTTTTCCAGAGAGGGACATTCAGCCCCCACCTTATAGGCAGGCTCATACTCTTCACCTTACAGACTAAGTTGTAGCGGCAGATTATTAATGGTGGAGAAGGGTCTATCTCCTTCTCTGGACTTGCATAGTGGAGATGCAGTGAAGTGACACATGCAGTAACATAGCAGAAAACAAACTGTATGGTCTAATGAAGAGTCATGTCATACTTACCATGTCATCCTTACAATTATATTTATCTCTTGTGGCATCTCATCATGTGGATCTTCTGCTCCTCTGCAGCTGAAAAGAAAAAAAAATATTAATATAGAATAGGTCAATGATCTCTCTCAGTCATTACAAGTAACATCCAGACCTATCTACAGAATACTTATATCTGTGTATGTCTTTTTTTGTCTATTATCCTCTATCACCCTCTGATGGAGCAGGCTCATTCCATTATTATGATGCCTACACATTTGCCTGAACATTTTATACTTACTTTTCTGCCTGTTGCCCTGGTTACAATGTAGAAAATGTCACACCATTTGTTTCCTTTTGGGAGGACCATCATACTGTCCCAGCATACTCTTGTTGTAGTTCCTGTGAAGAACAAAATAAATCTTGTTCTCCTTTACACATAAGGATGGACATCAGCATTTAATACGTGGAAAAGGAGCCATGGCCACTCAGTGTTTCCAGTCAAGCAGAAATATGTGGACAAGCTGAAAATGTTGCAGATTCATAAATGACATGGTATGCAGTGTAGCCCCAAATGGTTATACAGCATGCATATGTGAATGGCTGTATGCCGGTGCCTTGTCCTAGTACCATTTCACTACTGTGGATGGGCATCACAGGGCTTTGTCCTAAATCAAATGGATGATTACAGATATAATTTACCATGCCAAAGCCAAGGAATATGAAGTAGCCCATCAAAGGGAAACCAGATGGGGTAACTCACCTTCTTTCATGTGTTTAACAGTAGCTGGTGAGTTCCTGGTCTCCTTTACTGGGAATGATAAATTATGATTCTTTCTTTGTAATGACCTTGACATCAATGCATTCTCAGTCCGCCTAACTCAATGTCTCTGGACATGACACCAGGTTACTGTTGTGAAGCTCAAATTGTCTCACATTCCGTTAGATGTGCAATGAGTGTAGCTCAAGCAGGTTAGCAATATGCACATTTCTCAGCATAAGAAGCTTTGGTCTACAGCAGTTTCCTTATCCTGATACCTGTCAAGGGACATATGAGTAAAACATGTTTGCTGTCTATCTATTCTTTAGCTGCATGCCACAGGGGTACTATTTTGGCATACTCTATTTAGTTCATTGTAATTTTCTGTCTGTCATTGTCAGTCTGTAACCTTAGTCTGGAATTAGTACATATGATAAGGACTATGTGCTGTTAATAAGCTGTGTCTTTTAGTCAAGGGTACAGTTCTTGATTTGTTTCACCTCAATTTTACTACCATGTGCCTTGAGTAAGTCATATCAGAATGCACAGCAAGGTCTCTAAATAGGGACAGTTCTGTCTAGTGATCTTACCAAGTTAACAAATGAATAAAATATCTCTTATGCATTCAGAAGTAACAGTCATGATGGCCAACACGTGGCAAAGCAGTTGCAGCTGATGACAATGTTTTCATGGATGTTTCACAGACTGAGGACAGAGTGACACTGTCTGCTGCAGTGGCACCCAGCCCCCAGTTCCTTTAGTTGGTTGAAAGATTTTTCTAGGTTTTAGATCGGGATATTTAATATGGGTTAATCTGTGGTACTTTGGAAGTATGTAGGTAGGTAGAGATGTAATATTTATTTGTCTTTGTGATATTGTTGGTGGTATTATACTTGTTTGCTTATTAGGGTAGTAGAATTGGAAGTATTCAGAGTGTTCATAGAAGGTTAGCAGGTAAGATGCAGTTAAACAAGTTAAAAAAGTGGCAATAAGTAGTAGTTTAATATTTAGTGGGAAAGGTAGTGTTTGCATCTTTAGTGATTTGAACTAGAGGTATGGTGTGTAATGGGAGGAGTTAGGATATATCAAGATAGAGGGGGTAATTAGCTTTGGTCAAGTGACTTAAATGAGGAGGAAGATATGATTGATTGTGAGAGGGAAGGGGTGTGGTTTGGAAGTATAAGTTTAAGGCTACTGGAGTGGGTGGGAATTTGGGGGTACGGCAGTGGAGCGAAGTGAGCCCGCAGGGCTCATGGATGAGATGTACACAGTTTAGGAGGTAGAAACAGTGCATGACTAAGAGCATTGTCATAGTATGTCATAGGTCCGAGCATCATTCAGTGTGGGAAATGGCAACTCTTAGACTCTAGCCCTAGGATATCTCATCAGCAAAGATCATTATGGTGATATAGTCACATACATTATCGCCTACAAGAGATCTCATGCCCTGTCACCGATAGGAAATATGATGACCCCAGGTCAGAGTTATATATATATGTAACCCCACTTAATTACAGTAGGAAGTGCTATGTTTCCTTCCTTGTAGTGTTACAGGCTAATAAAACTGTGTTGAAACCAGATGACTGTGCAAATGATGATGACTGTGACCAAGAGCCTCATGCCTGTATTGTAATTATGCATTGTTTGATGTACATGGTGACATAACTGTGAACTGAAGAGCAACGCCTTATAGTACTATTATATTCATCACGTTTATTTTGTGGTGTCACTTTATTAATGTCATCACCCAGTGTTTCCAATTAGACAAGATCTTGTTTTCCAATAACACTGTGTACTGTGCCTGACACTGACTAGCTGGTGTGCCCTACTGTATGTCTGTCATTCTTTTCATAATGCATCTTTTATCTTGCATGTCTTGTTGTGTTTTGTATAGGTTGAAATGCATTCATATTCTGAAGTTGCTTTTTTTTTGCATTCCATACCTCTCAACTTTATAGATTTTCACATAATCTCCAAATTTTTGCCTCATATTTTTTGGTCCATTCCTCATAAAATATGTGGTTTTCTGGCAAATTGTTGAGGGACTGAAGTCATTAAGTAATTACATACATTTGAGTTTCAGACATCTTATCCCTCAGAAAATGTAAGCTAACAAAAATCCTGTTATTCTAGATACTGTTTAAGGTTATATTTAAAATCTGTCCCTATTTTGGGCCTTTGTTCCTCCATTATTTTAAGCATTGTCCAGATTTCTTGCACTAAGAGATTTAGAGGTATGGCATTGCCATTTTGTGCAGTATGGCATGTGCTACAACTAGCTGTCTCAGGGGTGTACTACGGTGTAATTCAGATATATTGAGGCAGCAGAAATGTTGAACACGTTGTATTTCTATGTGTGGGCAGTGTTGCATACTATTGCTATAGTGGTACTGAGTTGGTGAATACAGGTCATGATCCGGGGATCTAGAGGTAGACAATATCACCTACAACACAGAACAGTTTTTTTTTTGGGAGGTGTGGGCTTAGTGTCTACATGCATAGATCATTTTTAATTATCTTTGAGGAAAGTAGCATGTGTTTGCTAATTATATGTCTCTTATAAAAAACACCCAACTGAAACTGCACATACAAGTCTGAGGAATGCCAAATATGGTGATCACATGAACTGGCTAGATTCATTTGTGATTATGTCCTGTGCATTGCATATTACATGGTAGTTCAGGTGATGGTATCCCTTCTGATTCACATATCTGTTTAGCTGTGAGCTAAATGGGACATTGCTTCCTCCATGCATGCAAACTGTATAAAAATAAGTCATGTTATTGAATCCATGCTTTGTGGTGATTCTGTGAAACACATATACTCATCCAAAAGCAGAAGCATGGCTTGATGGAACATGTATTAAATATTTGGCGGTCAGATGCATTTCTTATCATAAACATCTTCACTGTTAGTCACTGAAGGGTTCCAGTAGCTAAACTGGTAACAGTTACATGTACATCGGTGCCCACAATGACAGGCCTACCAGACAGACACCTAGATTAAACATGTAGATAGTACTTGTCAACCAAGTACTTGAAGATGTCCTAGCCTATCCTGAAATGGTCATTGGTCAACCACCTGCTGGTCAGGTTCTCATAAGATGCTGCTGAACATTGTCTATTTATGTTGGTGGATATGACAAGATACAGGGTCACTGCTGGCTGTGAAAACCACGTGATGCCCATGAGCAATTGCTACTATGATTTATGAATTTAAGTCAGTATTTATTTGGCTATATAAGTGTTCTGCATTCTTATGTGTATCTAAGACTATATGATTACAATGTCAATATTTGTACTGATATAGAAGTGTACTACCATCATGTGTCTATGTATTTCATTTTATGCTTTTGACTTGATGTTTGTTCATTTACTGTAGAGCTTTTCTCCCCAGTCCTCCACTGAAAATGGTGTCATTTCAGCCCAGTGGACCATCTCAGTAAACAAATGCAAATAAATAAATAAATAAATAAATAAATAATACTATAGTAGCAATCACTGTGATGCTGTGCAACTCTGAGGTCTCAGGTCTAAACATTTGTACAGCGACTCCCTTTCCTGTATCTGTGAATCATGGCACCATGTTTCATTCATATATTTGCACAATATTTTGGGGCTTATTTGCATGTATGACTTCATATAGCAATAACCAATGACTGGGTGTAATATACTGAAAATTTACACACAGTTGGTGTGGTCTAATCATGAGGGCTTAGGCCTAGTGATTAAACAAAGCCAGATTCCTGAGTGTTCATATCTCTGAAGATTTCTCTTGGTCCGGGAACACCTGTCACATAGTGAAAAAACACACCAACGTCTCCACTTTTTGAGAAGACTCAAAAAGATGAAACTACCATTGTCAGTACTTTCCACCTTCTACAGAGCAGCAAATGAAAACATCCTAACATCCATTTTTTTTTTTTGTATTGTATGGAAGCTGTTCGGTCACAGATAAGAAATCCCTGCAAAGAGTGGTGACAGATGCAGAGAGGATAACTGTCACTAGTCTGCCCAAACTCCAGGATCTTTATACATTAAGGAGCCTAAACAGAGCCAGTAAAATAATAAATGACTCAACTCATCCTGTAAGCAGCATGTTTATGAGCCTGTCATCAGGTAAAAGATAAAGTATTTGATGCAGGACAACTAGATTCAAAGACACTTTTTAAACGAAAGTGATCATACCTCTTAACTCCAACATTGTCTGATCACTGACAGGTCAAGATGTTGTGACTTCCCATTCACGGTGCGATATTATTTTATCTATTATTTAAGACTAGCCAACCATTATAATTTATACTACTAACCCAGATGCAATATTTTTTCTTCAGCTGCTACTTCTATGTGCTTGTTCACCCATAATGTGGTACATGGTTCATGTGCAATACTATTACCTGAACTTTGTTGCTAGATTTGTGTTTTTAGTATCTTAACAAGTGTATGTTTCTTACAATATATGTAGCTATGTACTTATGTGTAGAGTCGATTTATAAGATGGTGGTAATATTATTATATGTTGTTTTCAATTATGTCTTTCTATGTACGTGGCTTCTTTTTTCCTGTCCCACGATGAGCTGACTGCACGGAATCTCATTTAATCTACACTTGTGCAGATGTAAATTTCAATAAAGTTACTTTTGACTTTTGACTTTCTGACATGACTTAAATATTGTCTTTGTGTAATGGTGCCATGGTGTTTTGCGTTTTTTTCCTGATTCTGCCCTTTGATGATATACTGTGCATGCATATGGGATTTGCATTCCCAGACTTACACAGTGCATCACTGCTTTAGCAAGAAAGCAACTGAGAAAGCATAATCTCTGTTCCTATTTTTTCTGAAAGAAAAAAAGACTGTAACCTCCTGCCAGTTTAGCGGTGCAAGTGATAAGGAAAATACAAGGAAACTCGGGTATGTTTTAGTTTGCAGATTGTACTTGATTTTCCTAGTATTTTCTGTGGTCTCATACATACCTATTGATCTTTTATTTGAAAAAATGTGAATACGTGTGCATTGTCTGAAGGAAAGAAAGTCTGAAACTGAAATGCCTGTCATTTAGTGACATTGTTCCTCAGTGATTTGTTGGGAAAAATAATTTTATGAGAAAGAAAACCACTAAATAATGATACGCTTTTTAGTTTCAGAGTCTTTGATTTAGGCTAGTGCTTATCTAAGAGATAATTAAAAAAAAAGTCTGGCCACTCAGTGATACTTTAGCAGTCAGACTTTTGCCATTGGTATATGCCTGATTTACAACGGGCACGTTGATTGGGCTAACCAGTCAGTGTACTTGTTTACAAACATAATGGCTAGTCATTGTATAATTACCATTCCTTTATGAAGTCACTTTCCTTCTTGGCATATTACACAGTTAATGCTGTAGCACTCATGCACAACAAATTTTTCTGAATAGCCATAACCAAGGTCATTACAGTGAAGCACATAAATGGTTGTACTGCACTATTTTCTCATGAATTCTATATATTTAAAACAGGCAACAAGGAGCACTCTGTCTGTTAAAGTGTTTAATAACAAGCAAGTCACAACAACAACGCTTTCTAGCAAGGCTCCTTCTCAATGCTTTGAGAAAGAGCCTTGCTTGAAAACGTTGCTGTTGTGACTTGCTCGTTATTAAACACTTTAACAGACAGAGTGCTCCTTGCTGCTTGTTTTGTTGTACTGCTTTGTTGTTGTATTGAGACTGAGTCTGTGGAGCACATTGGTATCCAGATGTTTGGTGTTTTCATTTGAATTCTATATATTTGTTATGGCTTAATAAAGTTATTTTATGAAGAAGAACCGATGTCCTGCAAAGGTGTCTTGTTTAGACTTTTAGGAGAGTAGCTTGCATCAGACAAATCAAATTGTTTTTCTTTATTATTCAATAGATAAACATTTGATAACATATAATGAAATAAAAATGAGACAGCCAGGGGTAAAATCAGTTAATCAAATATTTAATATTTTAATCTAGTGAGTCCTTTACTAATGTAAACTGAACAAACATTGTATGTTTAAGGCAAAATATGCCTTCATGCTGTCTTCTCTCAGAATTTACAAGACTCTGTCTTCCTCTATAGTCCACATTTGTTTAATCTGATCTTTGAAGAGTAGTGCAGTGAAGAGATCTGCAGAAGAAATATCTTTTTTAAAGCTTAACTCTGCGGGTAAAGCCCTCATTTCTCTTTTACAAAAGAGTAATGTCTGAAAAGGTTGCATTCTGGTTGAATTCTGTATTTTGAATCCCACGTGGCATCATATTAACATTCTAGAAGAGACTGCAATACTTTCATGTAATAAAATATGTCTAGCTAACAGACATTAAAATGACATTTGGGATTTTCATTTAATTATTCTGAATTAATTTGTTGTATAAAATCAGGCATTCATAAAGATTAAAAGGCAGCATCGTTATATATTTTTGTCTGGATCGTTTAGTATGTAGTTTAAGCTAATTAATTACTTTTATTCTGTTGATATGAAATAAATTGCATGCATTATCACCAAAACCATGATATTTAATGCAAGAAAGGGATGCATAAATTATAAAATGATTTTATTATTGAGCAGTGCTTGTAAACCAAATGAGAACATATTTCAAAGTAAAATGCAGAAGTTCAAAATGCATCTTCTTTCTGAAACATCTGTTATAACAAACATGATTCTAGCCAATTTGTAAATTGTTTTGACAACTTAGTAACCATATAATGCTGCTCTGTTTTGAGGACTTTTACAGGAAGTTATTTCTAGTTTTAATGCAAAAAAAGCACTGCATTTAAAATTTGATGTGTGCCATTTCTTTATATAAATTTGGTCAGCTTCCATATTAAAGAAAGTAAAACTGAACATTGAAAGAACAAGAGAAAATACTATAGTAGTTCATTAGACATAATGCTAGTTTTGAGATATCCCAAAAATGTAATGCTGTTTTCTTCTGTGTCCACACAAATGTTTTGTATCTAATTAAGTGAAACTGTCATTCAGCAAGGAAAGGGATCCCTATCCTTTGCCAATCCTACCTTTGTATAATGAGAACTATAATGGGTGTGTACGCATACTCAGCATTTAAAGAAACAACATCAATACACACAGTAAAGAAGACACAACAACGTCTGCACTTCCTACAAAAACTGAGGAAGGTAAACCCCTCTCAGTTCATACTATAATGGGTGTGTACGCATACTCAGCATTTAAAGAAACAACATCAATACACACAGTAAAGAAGACACAACAACGTCTGCACTTCCTGCAAAAACTGAGGAAAGTAAACCCCACTCTCAGTTCATCCTCAAAGCCTTCTACAGGGGAACACTGAGTGCATTCTCTCAAATAACATCATAGTTTGGTATGGTAACTGCAATGCATCTGACTGCAAGGCTCTCCTGAAGGTAGTGAGGACAGCAGAAAAAGTCATTGGTTCCTTGCTCCCATCCATGGATGATCTGCATGAGACTAGGTGCGTGGGAAGGGCTAGGAAGATAATCCATGATCCCACTCACCCTGTCCATGGTATGTACTTCTGCCTTTCCTTGGACAGGCAGTATCGCAGCTTACACTGCGAAACATCTAGACTGAACAGTAGCTTCTTTCCTCTAACCATGAGGCTGCCGAACATGAATGCAGGCATGGCAGCGAATGAGTAGACCAATATGCCACTTGCTATGAAGTATCAGCTATAGTAATCACTCTAGCAAATTGCTTCAATAACTGGTACAGTTAGCCTGATTTATTATGCTAGCACTGTGTAATAGTACGAAGTGCGTCACCATACCATGCATCTGCAATAAGAACATCCGAATATAACATACTACAACTGATGAAGTACAATATTCTAAGCAATCACACTGTGAAATCATAGTGTTGCAATACCTACTAATATAATACTGTCTAATGTCTTCCTGTCCAATTGTGGTAATTTATTGTGTTGTTAATATTTTAATTACTACTGTATGTGCATCAGTCTTCCTGTCATTCAGACTATGTGTCCATTGTTATGTATTGCATGGGGGCCAAAGTAACATAATTTAGTTCAGCTTGCACTGTTGTGTATATCTGATCAACAATAAAGTTTACTTTGGCTTTGATATATATATAATATATATATATATATATATATATATATTATCATGTATATATATATATATATGTATATATATATATATATATATATATATATATATATATATATATATATATATATTATCATGTATATATATATATATATATATATATATATATATATATATAAACAGAATGTATGCTGTGACTATTGAATTCAACATATTGATAAAATAAGTAGGGTATAAGTATACAAATTAAAAGGAGGAAAACTATAATGGTATACACCATGAAGCTATGAGAGTATATAGGCACAATTTGTCATGTGATCTGGTAAATGTCAGTTTCGAGATAGCAGTTTAGAAGAGATGGATTGCTGTATATTAGGAGGATATTACTAGGAACTGGTGTTATTGTATAATCGATGTTTAATGGTGGTTGAAGAGGAGGAGAGTAGAAGCAGAGGTGATGATATGAGGTGTATAAGGACTGGAGGCAAGAGAAATGAGATTGGCTAGGTATTCATAAGAGAATATTGTACAGTATATCAAATAAAACTGGATTTCTAATCAAAACTGGCTGTTGGACACTATACAGGTGAGTGGTCAAAGCCTAGATGGACTCATAATGGTTAACTGTTGAAATATGGCATGGTATTATGTTGGCTCTGGAGTGCAGGAGCAGAGCCAGGACTTCTGAAGATGGTAACTGAGAGTAATTTAAATTAGCAGTGTGTCAGACAGTTGTTTGACAGATGATGGCAGGGAATTCCAGGACTTGGACATATGTATAGTTTGTAAGGAATCTCTGTAGTTATTATAGCATATGCATGTGTCTGCCAAGCATTAATTGTTGGAGAGTAGGGTTCATGTATGTACCATTCAAGACTGAATTAATACCAGAAAATCTATCTGAGTTACAGAGGACATCGTAGGACATGTCTAGTTGAGAGAAGGCATGGTAGGAGTCCCAACCAATTTAAACTTCTGAAGACCATGCAATGAAGTATTTTGAAGTGTTTGGCAGTCCATCTGGGCCACCTTGTAAGATTGTTCAGATTAATTACTTGGTAGTATTGATGTTGGTACAAACTGGGGTGGTCTTCAGCAGGCTTCGTAGAAGGTCAGTTTTAACCACAGTTGCTAATGCTTATCTTGCTACATAGTATGACATTGTAAAGAAGAGGTACTAGTTTTTGGTGAATCTTTTTAATGGCAGTTTGGATATGCAAATTGAATTTAAGATTGGTGTCTATGATTATCCCAAGTAGCTCGACTTGTGGAACATTTTCTATTAATTTGTTTGTGGCAGAGTAGATACGGAAGTTGCTGTACCTGTCAAGGATTGTTTTGGTGGTGAAGAGCATGAGATTAGTTTCATTAGAATTCAACAGGAGTTGAGGATGTTAACCATTTCTCAATGAAGCTATATGCTTATTGGATGATAACATGTAATTCAGATATGGTAGAAGCTGAAGATATGGATCTGTATTGTCAGCTTACTGTACTACTGTAGCTTATTAATGGAAATTTGTCTTATTTTATTAATTTGCTTACCAGGGAGATACACTATGCTGAATGCAAAGCTTCTAGTTGCCTGCCACGTTTTCAGTTGAGTAAAATAATTCTAGACAGCTGCATTGGAGTCATATCTCCAATAAAAAACTACATTTCTCTGTTTTAAAATATATATTTTTGGAAGAAAATATATTTCTTCACTTTTGCTGATATGTTTATTCAGTTAAAGCAAATAGCTCTTCACTCTAACACTAGGACATGAAGCTTAATGAAACACATAGAGACAAACTGGTTGTGGTGAATTTCCACAAGGTATGTATTCCCTCTAAGAACACTGCAGATGAAGTGTCCAGCACATTCACATGAAATTGCTATATAGTGAAATATCCAGACCAGATATCTTTACAGACTTCTCCAGGTCCAAGCTCCTTGCACTAGGTGATCGCTTGAGACAATCCAACAGTCCTACCACTCTGTAACCCAGTAGCATTTACTACTTTTATAAAAAAAATGTCAGGATTCTTATCTTAGCACTTGTATACACAGCAGGCTAATGTCCCTAACAACCAGAAATATAATGTCTAGTTTAGAAACATACCACTGTTAAGAAATACCACTATAAATGAATATTGCAATAAAAGGGGGAAAATCGATAGTCTTAAAGAATTAATATAAAATCCACAGTATTCTAAAGCCAGCTTCTAATAATTATCAAAAGCCTCAGGAGCAAGAGGTAATCCTGCAGAGATAATTATGAACTAAAATTGCAACATCAGACAGTGGATCGTGTGCAAAGGTCATGCTAAACAATAGCCTTCTCTGCAGTCAGCCCAGCTTTAATGGTGTCATCTATTCAAATGCTCAGGATATATCACCTTCAACTTCTAACCCCTGCCTCCTCTAGGTCATAACCCATCCTGGTCCAACTTGTGAAAAGATGGCAAAGGTACTCTACAAGGCCAAAACTTCCAACTCTGTACAAAGTAACATATTGGGCCATTTTTTGGTCACTGTGAAACACCAATATTAGACCTCCCCATAGACTTTTCATCTAAAGTGTCTCCATTGGATATATGCCAGTAGCATAGAAAACAGCTACAAATGGTTCCGCTATGCAAGGGATGCAACACAATGGGCCTTAATAATTATCACCCTGTCACCCTCACCAGCATCATTTGCTTTTAAACCAATTTAGATTATTAAAATTTACATCATGCCTAGCCACTGGGATGCATAAGTCAGTGCATTTCTTTGTGCCGGTCCCAGGCCCAGATAAATGGGGAGGGTTACGCCAGGAAGGCCATCTGTTTTAAAACCTCTGACAAATGACATATGTGGACAACAATACAGATTTCCATACTGGCTCAGTTGAGGTCCGGGTAAACAATGACAAGCCACCAATACTGTTAGCCAACAGGGTGCTGACAGAAATTGGGCTACTGTTGGCCAAAGGAGAAGAAGAAGGGGAAGCCATGCCCGAACACAGGAAGAGAGGAGGAAGGTTAGGAGTGTAGTAGTGAGGGTAGGAACTTGGAATGTTGACAGTATGACTCGTATAGGGTGAGAGCTAGCTGATATGATGGAGAGAAGGAAGATTGATATATTGTGCGTACAAGAGACCAGATGGAAGGGGAGTAAGACCAGGTGTATAGGAGGTGGGTTAAAATTTTTCTATCATGGTGTGGATGGCAGGAGAAATGGTGAATGAGTTATTGTGAAAGAAACTGTATGCTAAGAGTGTTTTGGAGGTGAAAAGAGTGTCAGATAGAGCAATGTTTATGAAGCTGGAAATTGATGGTGCAATGATGAATGTTGTTAGTGCATATGCTCTGCAAGTTGGGTGTGTGATGGATGAGAAAGAAAATTTTGGAGTGAGTTGGATAAAGTGGTGGTGAGTTTACCCAAGGGTGAGAGACTGGTGATTGGAGCTGATTTCAATGGGCATGCTGGTGAAGGGAACAGAGAGGATGAGGAAGTGATGGGTAGGTATGGTGTTAAGGAGAGGAATGCAGAAGGTCAGATGATAGTGGATTTTGTGAAAAGGATGGACATGGCTGTGGTGAATACGTATTTTAAGAAGAGGGAGGAGCATAGGGTTATGTACAAGAGTTGAGGAAGATGCACACAGGTGGATTATATCCTATGCAGTAGGGCCAGTCTGAAGGAGAATGGAGACTGTAAAGTGGTGACAGGGGAGCGTGTAGTTAGGCAGCATAGAATGGTGGTCTGTAGGATGACGTTGGTGATCAAGAAGAGGAGGAGGAGTGTGAGAGCAGTGCCAAGGATTAAATGGTGCAAGTTGAAAAAGGATGATTGTGAGGTGGAGTTCAGGGAAAAGTTAAGACAGGCACTGAGGGGCATTGAAGAGTTACCAAATAGCTGGGTAACTACAGCAGAGCTGGTAAGGGAAACAGCTAGAAAGGTGCTTAGTGTGACATCTGGACAGAGGAAGGAGGTCAAGGAGTCCTGGTGGTGGAATGAGGAAGTACAGGAGAATATACAGAGAAAGATGCTGGCTAAGATGTGGGATTGTCAAAGAGATGAAGAAAGTAGAGAGGAGTATAAGGAGATAAGGTGCATGGCAAAGAGAGAGGTGGCAAAGGCTAAGTTTAAGGCATATGTTGTATAAAAGGTTGGACAGTAAAGAGGGTGAAAAGGACCTATACCAATTGGCTAGACAGATGCACTGAGCTGGGATAGATGTGCAGCAGGTAAGGGTGATAAAGGATAGTGAGGGAAACGTACTCACAAGTGAGGAGAGTGTGTTGAGGAGATGGAAAGAGTACTTTGAGGGGCTGATGAATGAAGACAATGAGAGAGAGAAGGTTGGATGATGTGGGGATAGTGAATCAGGAAGTGAAACAGATTAGCAAGGAGGAAGTAAGGACAGCTATGAAGAGAATGAAGAAGGTACCAATTTTTAAGAATAAGGGTGATGTGCAGAGCTGTAGTAACTACAGAGGGATTAAAGCATGAAGTTATGGGAAAGAGTAGTGGAAGCTAGGTTAAGAAGGGAGGTGGTGATTAGTGATCAGCAGTATGGTTTCATGCCAGGAAAGAGCACTACAGATGCAATGTTTGCTCTGAGAGTGTTTATGGAGAAGTACAGAGAATGACAGAAGGAGTTGCATTGTGTCTTTGTGGATTTAGAGAAAGCATATGACAGGGTGCCTAGAGAAGAGTTGTGGTATTGCATGAGGAAGTCGGGAGTGTCAGAGAAGTATGTAAGAGTGGTACAGGATATGTATGAGGGTAGTGTGACAGCAGTGAGGTCTGCGGTGGGAGTGACAGATGCTTTTAAGGTGGAGGTGAGATTACATCAAGGATCAGCTCTGAGCCCTTTCTTATTTGCACTGGTGATAGACAGGTTGACAGACGAGATCAGACAGGAGTCCCAGTGGACTATGATGTTTGCAGATGACATTGTGATCTGTAGTGAGAGTAGGGAACAGGTGGAGATGACCCTGGAGAGGTGGAAATATGCTCTAGATAGAAGAGGAATGAAGGTCAGCAGTACTAAGACAGAATATATGTGTGTGAATGAGAGGGAGGACAGAGGAATGGTGAGGATGCAGGGAGTAGAGGTGGCAAAGGTGAATGAGTTTAAGTACTTGGGATCAACAGTTCAGAGTAATGGTGAGTGTGGAAGAGAGGTGAAGAAGACAGTACAGACAGGATGGAGTGGGTGGACAAGAGTGTCAGGAGTGATTTGTGACAGATGAGTACTAGTAAGAGTGAAAGGGAAGGTCTACAAGAGGGTAGTGAGACCAGCTATGTTATACGGGTTAGAGACAGTGGCATTGACAAAAAGGCAGGAGTCAGAGCTTGACGTGGCAGAGTTGAAGATGTTAAGATTTGCACTGGGTGTGACAAGGATGGACAGAATTAGGAATAAGTATATTAGAGGGTCAGCCCAGGTTGGAAGGTTTGGAGAGAAAGCCAGAGAGGCAAGATTACATTGGTTTGGACATTTGCCTAGTATATTGGGAAAAAGATGCTAAGGATGAAGCTGCCAGGTAACAGGAAAAGAGGAAGGCCTAAGATAAGGTTTATGGATGTGGTGAGAGAGGACATGCAGGTGGTTGGTGTAACAGAGCAAGATGCAGAGGACAGGAAGAAATGAAAACAGTTGATCTGCTGTGGCAACCCCTAATGGGAGCAGCCAAAAGAAGAAGATATATATATATATATATATATATATATATATATATATATATATATATATATTAGGTAGGTAGGTTTTATATTGCAAAGTCAAAATTAGTTCAGTCAACTTTGCAATATACTGATATCCACTACAATGAGTGATAAAAAAAAAAGCTTGAGCCCCCCCATATCCTCCACCTCCGCTACTTTAATAAACCAGTTCTGAAATCTCACAATTCTGTGGAAAAAGGAAAACTCTAACTACTATGTATGATTCTCTCAGAGTTGGAAATCAAATCAGTGTAAGTGAATGCAAGTTTACTGACCTAATGTGTAATAGGATAAGGGGATGTGATTTAGCTAGTCAACATGTTTATAGATAATGTTTTGGATTAATATTTTTTTTCCTCTAGCATTGCCTAAAATGTAGTCAAAGATATGATTAACAAATATCTTCCAATGTTATTGAGTGGATTTGAATATTTGAACAATAACAGCAACAATACCAGTAGGTTCAATAAATTTATCTGATGATCTTGTCTACTCATTTGAGTCTGCTTAAATAAAACATGTTACCTGAAATAAGTGGTAAATATTGATTATCCACAATGAACTTTAAAGGTCAATGGGACATAAACCTGTTCTCTTTCATAAAGCATGGAACAATTTAACACAATTACTGAAGACAGAACATATGATTCCATGGCCATGTCAACAGATTCTGTAAAGACTTACACATGTGGTAACTGAATTGCATGTAAATGACTAGTCTTGGATCAGTCACACATGAACAAAGGTTTTGTAGCAAAATATAACTTTTCTTGTAATGCCATAGGAGTGCTATATGTGACTCTTTGCTGTAGCTGTGGAAGCTTATATGTAAGTAAGACTGCATGGAAACATAGCATCAGTATACTATAATAACCAAAGATGAAAAATGCTCTGTATAAACTCTCAATTGGATCTGTCAATTTCAAGACTGTTTTTTATTTTTTATTTTGTCATAAATAACATCATATTATTTACCAGAAGTAATGATTATAACAGACTGCTAGAGAAAATGGAATCGAAGTGCCAGGTTATTCTGTGATGCCAATCATGTCTCTGGTATCAATGCTTATTTAAATATTATAAGTATTTTAAGACAGAGGCTTCAAGACAGAATTAATCGTTGTTTTTTACACCTTTTCCTCACTGTCTTCCATTTTATCGCCATTTCTTATGTTTTATTTTTTATTCTGACATATTTTATTTTGTTGCATCATTTAACTAAAACAACCCTTTGAACAGTGTTTAAGATTATTTGCTCTAACAAATCACCTTCAAGCACTAGTCACTCCTCTTCAAGCAGTGTTATCATCAACTCATATGTGGAGCACATATACTCTCTCAACTTGGGGCAGAAATGGATAGGGAAAGAACAAGCAAGAGGGTGAGAATGCCTGTGCATTGTACCCAAAGCTCAGCTCATCTGCCCTTTCTCCTGTTCCCATTTTCTGAACTTTAACATACCTCAATAATTCAACTAAAGTCTTGAGAAGCTGGGATAAACATGTCTGCTAACAAACTTCATTTAATCACTAATGTTTGTTTTTATTATCACATGATTATGAACTAGATCATTTAAATCTACTCTGAATTCTTTAAATCTACTGTTGTTTTTTAACAGTAGTAATTCTGAAAAAAGTGTCTTTTGAGTATCAGAGATGAAACTGCTCATTGAATGTTTTATTGTGATAAGGGTTTTCCACAGTTCATCTATGTATTCTCTTTTTAGAGTTAAAACCAAAGATGACAGAAAAAAACAAGTAAAAGGAGCCTCTTTATTAAAAAAACGAACAGATAAATAAATACACACAAACATACATGCATTCATACATAAACAAATACATAAAATAATGAGTACTTTAAGCTTTTGAATAAAATGTTTTCACAAATATTTAGAAATAACGTACAGCAATCAGAACCATTTTACATACCAAGGGCTCTACAACAAGTTCTCATGTGTCGGTAGATTCTGTCAAACTTGCTCACTGACATCTACTCAGAATAGCAAGAGTTCTAACTCTCACTAGCTAAATCCTAAATCCTCCAATTTTGTCTAACCCCAAAACTCCCGGGCTTACTCCCCAAACCTAAAAATTTCTTCATGACCACTAGCCCTAAAACATCCCATATGTCTTAACCTTAAAAGTCCTTCCAGCTCCCTAAACTTAAATTCCCTTCCTGATTGGTGTCCTAATCTAAAGTTCCATCCACTCCCACTCCCTCCCCAGCTTTTTGCATGAACTTGTATGAAAGACTGAGGGCAGTATTCATAGTCAGTAGTACAAATGCATTAGGGAATTCCAGGATGACAACAGAAAGGTGCAGCTAAGTCGAGATTCAAAGAGGCCAATTATGCTAAGTCACAATGTCTCTGAATGTAGGTATGCAAATTAGCAGATAATGAGATGGTAATGAGAAGGGACCCAAATGTTCTTATGCTAATTAAGGCTATTTTTTATGCCAATTGCAATTCATAGTTAACTTTTTTCCACTTTCCCACTCTTGTCATAGATGAGGTACAAAAAGTTAAGACTTGCCAAAAGTAGCATTGTTGCATTTGGCAAAAATGCTACCTCTTGTGGTGAGCTTTGCTATTTCTAGGTCAGAGTTGGTTGTCCTGTCTGGGCCAAAGCATCTGGTGGCCAGTGGCAGTTGCCCACCAAGAAGATAGAAATATAGGTAAAGGATTATTCATTATAACTTTGATAATTAGGAAATCCTTGATAGTTTTAGTATGGAAAGAGACTTTTTAAGGTTCTTAGTGCATGTTTTTGACCATTACAGTGGTAGTAGAGCAATGTGTGGCTTTCCTACTCCTGTGGACAAGTATGTATAGCCCTCACTGCACTTTCTACAGAGACATTCTGTCTGATGACATCTTGATGATCTCATAGGCTTCTGCATCGAGGATAATGAAGTAGTTCCAGGATATAGTCTTGGCATATGTGGATCAGTACATCTATTTCCCAGTCTCACCTCAGGACCAAATTTGGACTATGTGTGCCTTTTATGGGATGGCATATTTCCATGAGGTACTTGGTGCAATAAATTGCACCCATATCAGAATTATGGCCCCTTGTGATGCACAGGGTGAGCAGTACCGCAGTAGGAAGTGCTTCTATACCATCCATTTTCAGGTAGTATGTGATGCATGCATGGGGGTACATCACCAACATCTCTGCCCAGCATCCTTGCAGTGCACATGATTCCGACATCTGACACAGTAGCTCACTCTACCACCTCTTCCTGCACTCTATGATGCCCAGTGGTCATCTTGTGGGTAAGTGTAAAATTCTTTTTTTCTTTCTTTTTTTAAGTACATAGTTATTAATGTTAAAGGTAATTGCTGTATATTAATCTGTATTTTCTTGTTTTGTCCTCCTTCTCCTTTCTGTCTCTCGCTCTCTATTTTTTATATTGTTTTGCAAAGTTGATTGAGAGGGTGTTTGGCATCTTCAAGAGCCATTTCCAATGCCTGAAGAAGTCTGGTAGTGCCCTTCAGTATGACCCACTTACTGTGAGTAGGATGTTCACTGTCTTTTGCATTCTACATAATATGAATCTATTTGTGCAGTAATGAGGCATGTATGTAATGAACATATGTACATAGACTTCCCTCCTTCCCACAACACAATAGCATTGAACTACAAATGTACAAGATCACAACTCTAGAATATGGTGAAAGTGATAGCGCTGTATACATATGTCCACCCCCCCCCCCAAAATCAACTAATCCTTAAGTTTCATTATACAGATATACTCAGAAACTTTAAGTCATAGTAGCTCTAAATCAAATGAGTCCCACACATCTCCTCCTGATAGGCCTGGTGATGGTGCAGCAGATCTGGAGGATGGGCTACCATGAGAACTGTATGGTGAGTTATTCTAATTG
>NC_056730.1:123467907-123490407 GCF_019279795.1 Protopterus annectens | reverse complement strand
CGAGTGCAGTGAGATCATATTCTGAGTGTAGTGTTCACTCTACTTAATACAGAGAGAAGATTTGAGAAGGCCTACCCACTTAGGTTCTTCCTTCCTCTCTCCTTGCACTTAAAATAAATGCACTTTATTCATCTGCTTTTACTGTATTTGTGTTTCCTCCTACTTTATTTTGCTTTTCTTAAAAGTACTCAATTTTATTTATTCTGCTGCATTTATTACCGCTTGATAGTAGCCTGATTAAACTGTAACTGTTATTCTAAGACTTTTGGTTTAAGCACTTGGGATTCATACAGGTTGTTTTACATTAAGAAAGTTTGTGGTCTGAACTGTTGTGGCAGGACAGGTAGCTTACATCCTTCTAAGCTGGGAATTGCTGATTGAAGGCCCAGTGTCTGCTATTCTAAAAGTATATTAATTCTGGCTTAAACACTTGAGCTTCGGGCCAATTATTCTACATTAAGAAGGTTTGTGGTCTGCACTCTTGTGGGAGGAGAGGCTGGACTCTGCCCTTCTGAGCTGGGAATTTCTGGTCACAGGCTTATTGTACCTGCTTATTTGAATCATTTCTTTCTGAAATTGGTGTGCCTTGCTGCTGTAGCATAGACCAGATTTGGGCCTGCTCAATCTAGCTTTGTTTGTATAACTTGAGCACTGATCAAGGCCATCTTTTTTTGGAGAAGGTTCCCCTGCACCCTAGTAGCAGGAGTGTGCAGTTAGAACTTGTCTGATTGAAGACTGCTGGAACAGGGCTCAGTTTTGAGCGTTTGTTCTGGTTAATTGGGTAACTTGTTTGAATCAGTGTGTTCATTTTTCTATTGTTTTATATATAAAAAAAATGCACTTTATTCATCTGCTTTTACTGTATTTGTGTTTATTCCTACTTTATTACTAGGGACATTGACTACAACTCTGATCTGCGATATATAACAATAAATATCCTTGTCTTTGCATTTAAAGTGTTTTTTTGATTGTATCTGCTTTATTTTCTGAAAAAAAAAAATATATATATATAAATATAAATATATATATATATATATATCTATATATATACGTACTTGTTTCCCACCTTTCTAAGCTAGTATAGTCCAGTTTTCAGGTTAGCGCTGAATTCAGGGCTGTGTTACAAATCTCTGTGTTTGCCCATACCCTACTTGGATAGAAGGAAGTTTCTCTGTTCATTGATCTCCTGTGAGAGAGGGGAGCTTTGAGCAGCCTATCTGTCCCTGGAGGAGTGGTTAGAGCCCAGAAATTAGTAGTTTATTGGCCATTTTGGGCTAATTTATATCTCTTTCATTTCCCTGCTATAAATACTGCATTTGCCCGATTTTGCATGCCGGGCAGCGTCGGCTAGTTAGGGTAAAACTATTCCCTGCTCCACAAAGTCTCTTCTTCAAGTTTTCCCTTGGAACTAGACAAACTTTCAACTTAAGCACTCAAGCCATTCATTTCTCAGCCCGGCACTTGCTCAAAACTCATAGTAAGCACTTATAAACCCAAGCACTAGACCATCCTGTACTGTAATGAAGGACAAGGCTCTCTATTCGACCTTACCAGTAATCCAGTAAAACAGTTCACTGTACCTATCCAGGCATGTCCAAAGGGCAGTTTCAGGTGTACTCTCCAGTTCATCCGGTAAATCTAGGCATTTTGAGGCACAGACAACCCTCTCCTCCTACCATCAAACACTAATACATGTGAGAGATGCAATTATACAGCCAAACTGGAGGCTAAGCTCTCTCAACCCAAGACTGGATCAGATAGTCAAGAGGAGAAGGGAAATACTTGCATCATACCACCAGTCTCACACAGACCAATTAAACCAGCACTGGCAAAAAACACACATAAATACACGAAAACATACTCGGAGGCTTAAAATAAAAATCTGCAAATGCAACAAAGACCTCCAAAGCAACATTCCAAGTAACTCCACCCACAACACAAACCATGAAACACATACTTCACAAAACCAGTGTACCATGCAATCACAGCCCTTAAGGCAAAATAACATAAACAACATACTAGTAATAAGTGACGTCCCACTCACTAGGCTGAATAAGGAGAAAGTTACAGTTAGCTTCCTGTCAGGTGCGAGGATCCAGCACATAACACAAGCACTCAGGTCACTTCAGAACAAGTACAAATATAACTCTGTTATTGTCCATGTTGGTGTGAATGACCTGAGCCATACCTCCCTGGACTACATGAAAAGAGACATGGAAGAGCTCTCTGATCACATAGCCCAGGTCGGTATGACCCTGACCCAGAGTAGCATCCTGCCCTCACCAAGAATTATACCACGGTATAAAGAAAAAATTCTCGATTTCAACAATTGGCTAAGTTTCTGGTGTCATTCAAAGGAGATCCAGTGTCTGTCCACCTGGGATGACATGCTCGACAATCCACGCTAGTTCGCTAGAGACAGCTTGCACCTGTCACTCTTAGACTTTTAAATACTGGTCAAGGCTCTTGCCACCCCCATAGTGCCTTTTTTATGTAAGGCTCAAAAGACAAACCCACCGCTGTAAATAGCACCAATAACAAAAAAATGAGGGTAATGCTACTCAATGCCAGAATCAATATATGTGCAGTAACAGAAACCTGGTTTAAGGCTCCAGAGAGCACCCCAGCACTACCAGGCTACAACTCATAGCATACATTTCGGCCACAGCACCCGGACTGAAATACAAAAGGTGGGGTCGTATCCATATTCATCAAGGATACCCACACCTCTAGGTTAGTGGCACAGCACGATGCTGCATAGATCATCCACGTGCAACTAACAATGGGCAAAACTGCAATTCAAATTGTAGTGTGCTACAGATCACCCACCATGTCCCAGGACCCCTATTCCACATTTCTGGAAACGCTGGGAAACACAAAGGTCCTACCAAACACCCTAATATTGGGTGATTTCAATTACCCAAACATTAACTGGGAGAACTACTCAAGTACTAACTCCCTTGCCCAAAATTTAATTAAAAATTAATAAACTCAAATGCCCTGGTTCAAATGGTCAACACTACCACCAGAGGTGACAACAAATTCTACCTGGTCATCACCAACATGGGCAACCGGTGTTCCACACTGGAGGTCAACCCCTCACTGGTTAGATCTGACCATAAACAAATCACTTTGGATATCCACATTCTGCCCCCACACTCGGACAAGGAAACCACCATGAAAACCTTTTCAAAAGCAAACTTCACGTTACTTAAGACTGAGGTGGAAAGTTTCAAAGCCCTCATGCTGAAGGATAACGCTGTCCAAGCTGAAAAATCCTTTACTAATGCATTCTACGGGCACCTACAAGAATGTATGGATCATGCCATCCCAAGCAAAACCAAGACTCACTCCTCCAAGAAAAGGAAACCAGTCTGTTGGACTCCCACCATAAACAAGCTATACAATAGAAGGAGGAAACTAGTACAGAAAAGAGTAAAATCCCAAGAAGGGAAGACATTCCTGATCAGTATCAGCAAGAAACTACGATCCCTCATAAAATCATCCAAGGCGAGCTTCGAAAGAAAAATTGCCAAGGACTCCAAAAATAACCACAAGGCATTCTTTAGCTATGTCAAGAATCTAAGTGGCAATGCTCAGATCTGCTCAGAGTTAGTGCAGAATGGCACAAAATACACTGAACCGACCAATATCACCAACATCCTGGCAGACAGGTTCACCCCCCCCCCCCAAAGGGCCCATAACCATACCAGAAGAATGTAGAGTCCCTGAAATCACAGACACTCAGGTTAAAACAGCCCTCTCCAAAGCCAAAAACACAGCATCAATGGGACCGGACGGTATCCCAGGCTGTGTCCTACAGGAGCTCAAAGACGAATTAACCCCCTCACCTAAACACACTGTTCAAACTCAGCCTCTCCACAGGCTATGTACCCATAAAGTGGCACACAGCAATGGTAGAGCCACAACAGATCCCGGGAACTATCACCCTATAAGCTTGACTAGCTTGGTCTGCAAGGCTATGGAGCGCATCATCATGGAACTCATTAACAGAGACATTTAGAACCTCCAAACACTGGACCCTACCTAGTTCAGCTTTGTTAAGTGCAGATCCTGCCTACTAAACCTGGCAGACTTCTTTGAGACAGTTACCAAGGCTATAGACAAGGGGAAGGTGGTACACACAGCCTACCTAGACCTTGCCTTTGACACCATTCCCCCATTCTGGTATTATAGACAAGCACACCAGCCTGAACTTACCCTACATCACAAGATGGGTTGCCAACTGGCTCATGGACAGAACCCACATGGTGAGAGTTGCGGGAGCTAGGTCTGACTCTAAACCAGTTATAAGTGGCATTCCCCGGGGTTCAGTCCTAGGACCCCTCCTGTTCAGCTTATACTTCTCAGAGGTACAGGCAAGCACAGGAGGAGTATGGCTGACCAAGTTTGCAGACGACTCCAAACTAGGGGCTATAATTGACTCTCCAGCTGGCACAAACATCCTCCAAAAGGGTCTCACTGAGACAGATACCTGGTGTCAAAATCATGGCCTCAAGCTAAATGCCAAAAAGTGCATAGTCATCTACTTTGGAAAAATCAAACTACCCATAAACTACCATATAGGTGGTAGTCCCCTAAATACGGAAGATGTAATAAGGGTTCTGGGGACCCAAGTAGATAGTAATCTCACCTTTGATAATTACATTGCCAAAGTGGTTAGAAAATCCTTCTACAAGGCCCACCTAATCACAAAAGGGTTCACATCCAGATCAAAAAAGGTCATTGTGCCCTTCTACTCATCACTCATCAGACCCATCATAGAGTACAACACCCCATTTGGGATGTACCTTACAAGACATCTGCAACAGTTGGAAAGACCACAGAAGTACCTCACCAAGAGGATCACTGGCCTCAAACAGATGCCCTATGCAGCTCGACTGAAGAAACTCCAGCTGTACTCGGTTGCATACTGCCTACTCAGAGGTGATCTCTGCCTGACATACAAGGCCATGTCCAACCCAGAATTGATGGACATGCTCCACCTAAAGAAAACCTTATCCCCTCAAGCCACATGGCCTAGGGATCTAAACCTCATCACAACAATAAATAGGATGTGCTGGAGGGATAGATTCCTATCCCAGAGACTTACGACGCTTTGGAACAAGATTCCAGTCTACATTAGGCAGAGCTCCTCACTTACACTCTTCAAAAGAAACCTTGACAAGTGGATGGGAAACAGAAAGTTTACCCCGGGGATCACTTCAGTGGATCTGCTGGACAGAGGCACAGGGAACTAATCTAAGGGGGTGGCGAAAGCCAGCACATTCTGGCTAGGCTTATAAATGCCTTCGGGCAGATAGCCTAGTACCTACCTACCTATGAACCTATGAACCTACCTGAACTCCCATAGAATGTTTACAAAGCTAGTTCTGTCTTGCAATCTAGAACAACAGATGTTACTCTGTTTTTCTCTTCCATCTGACCACAGCCTTAATTACTGTGTTAGTGAACATGGTTTATACATATCCAAGGACAAAGTTAGTTCTTTATGATTTTTCTTCTCCAGATCTGCACACAGATTTAATTGATGGGATTAAACCAAGATCCTGTATATGGGCACTGCATGTGCCCTTTATTTGAATTATAGGGTCTATATCATATCATCAAAATGTACATCATCGAACAGCATTTAATCAGAAATGCTGTTCATCAACCCCCCCCCATCCCTGCTAATTATATATACCAACTCTCAGATCGCACTGCAGTGAAGAAAGGGCAATTTTCCTGATTCCCACTGTAATATGATCTCAGTCAGAATGGTTTGACGAACAACATCTGAGATAAAAAGCCATTCAAAATGCTATTCCATGTTATAATACTCTGATGAAATAAAAGGGACTCAGGTTATATTGCTGATGATTAAATCCTGCTTGCATCTTGTTGCTCTTTTAAATGCATTGAAAACAATATTTTCTTTGTGTCACATAGGGTTATCATGGACATTTTTTAACTTTTAACTTTTTTTTAATGAAATTAATGCATTCACTAATGTTCATAACTTTGAACTGTCCAGATTTTCGTAGAATATCCAGATTTCTGCTTCTTATTTTTGATCTGTTCCTCATAAAATTTGTGGTTTTCTGGCAAATCATTTAGGACTGAAGTCACTAAATAATAGTAAATAATGGCAGACAATTGAGTTTGAGACTTCATATCCTTCAGAAAATATATAATAGTGTGAAATCTATGTAAATGTAAGAATATTTCTATTTAATTTTCTCACATAGTCTGCATTACTAATTATAATGTATAAATATTCTAAACTTGCATAATGTTGTAAATATCAGTAAAAAAATGTATTGTATCTGTAAATGTTTTATTGTATTGTACATTTCTCCCCAGGCCTACACTGAAAAAGGGCTATTTTGTAGCTCAGTTGGACTTTTCCCAGCCAACAAATGTAAAATAAATAAATAAACTAAATAAACAATCTGTCATTATAGCAACTTACTAAGTTTATAGGACCGGGATTTAAAATCTGTCCCAATTTTTGGGCCTTTGTCCCCTCATTATTTATGGCTTTGTCCACATTTCTTGAACTGAAAGGTTGAGAGGTATGCAAACATTAGATGTTTGCAGTACTTTTGGCATTGTAGTCTATTTCCTAATAAGAAAAATGTAATTACAGACTTTGTTACTATTTTTCATTATCTCATATCTAGAGCAAATGTAGCTCAACATGGCAAGGAACTTGAAAAAATAATTCTGTAGCACTGAAGCACATCAAAAGAATCGACATACAAAGTTTTAGCCATATAATTTATCTGTTCTTCATTTACTTATTTAATATTGCCTCTGGTATTTCAAACATAGCAAACAATACTAAACAGAATTAAAAGCCAACTAGAATGAAGAATGACATAATTTCCTTTTTCTAATTCACAGGGTCTATTTTGAGCTCTTATTGTATATCTGAACCTGTGCTTGATTCACAGAATTGTTTTCATTTTCCTGATGGCAACCTGATATGAGGGAGGGTAAAGGCAAATAAATATTGAACACGTGTTCTTTTTGTTTTCTCTGTCAGTTCAGTTATGACAACATAGCCCTTTTCACTGCAAGATGTAGTTTGTCAGCATACATACTGAGTGCTAGAAAATGTAGAAATATAATACACTTCCATGATCACACATTTCACTCAATGGCAGGAAGAGTGAAGTAATGCGAGTTATCTGTTCCCACATGACTTTGCAAATCGCAGATACATAATGTATTATCTTAATAATAAAATAATACAATATAATATCAGCTTGGCTGAGCTCATCTTTGGATAAGAACAGTTATTCTGTATTCATAAATGAATTCTTTTCAGGGTTCTCTTCTAGAAAAACTTTATCCATTGGCTTCCCACAATAAACTTGTAAGGCCCATCTGTCATTTGTTTTGCTGACAGTAAATGTCAAAATGTTTTATATCAAGATGTTAACAGTCTTAATAAAATGAGTATAAAAAATAGTTGGTAATGTTAAAAGTATTGCAATACTAACATATCTCAGTGAGAGATTAAGTTTATGCTGGCATCATGTCCTTGAAGTGTATTCTAAGACATTGTTAGAGGATATTTGCTTATATTCTTTGTAATGACAAATATTCTTACATAAAATCTGACAATTTATGCATACTGATAATATTGCCCTGCATATAATTCCCAATATTAAAAAAAACAGGGAGGTATATTTAAAAAATAAATGTATTTACATACAACCCATAAAACTGCTATTTTTAATGGAACTTGTTTGTAAATGATGTAACTGGTGCAATGGATGTCTAAATAATGGAACTTTTGCTGTTGAATGAAGCTGTCTACAAGTGATAAAGCAACACAAATAATATCCCAGATGTCTGTACATGCTTTTCTCCCCAGGCCTCCTCCTAAAAAAGGCACTGCTCAGTGAAATTTTCCCAGTAAACTAATGCCAATACATAAAATATTTTTGCAAGACACTTTTAGAGCACATACAGTTATTTTAGCAATGGAGGCAAAGTTTTGTAAGTAAATTGGCTTACGAATGCCATGTACTAATGCTTTTAAGTATTTTTCAGTTTGTTTATATGCAGTGTGTCAGTAACTCATCAGGTAACATGCACACAATTGATGCTGGAACAGTGAAAACTATGAGTTCTGCTCTCACACTGAGCCTTTGAATACATTTTCCAAACCTGGTTCAACACTGCAGCGCGGAGAGGGAGAGGTGCACACATTTATCAGCTGTCAAGATGGTGTGATGTTAAATTGAGGCTCCATCTATTTGAGATGATAGTAACTCAGGTGGAATTAAAATATCTTATGATACATCAAACACAGATGGGTTCCTTTTTGTGAACCAAACAAACAGAGTACATCAATCACATTTTAACATCAAATACAATACAGAGTATCAAAAAAAACAATTAATACAAAGCTAGAAACACCAGGAATACATAATTGCCATGTCGTAGCAGCAAAAAAAGAAATAAAAAGGAATACTCAGCTCAGCTCCAGCCTTTTTTGCCATGTCCTTAATTTCAATTGCTTAAGAACATTATGTTACATACATTTTTTATAGTGACAGTTTTGAGACTCCTGATCAACTGTTGTCATTATAATCCATCAACATCCATACTCAGCAATTATGGCCACTTTATTAACTGTGTACGCATCATATCTGATGTGATAAAAACAGTTTCAGTGAAGTATTCCAATTTGCTTTACAAATATGTACACTAATCCTCCAAAGACAGACTAATGACCTTTTAAAATTATCAGTTTAACACAGTCAGTCATTTTTATCCCTAGACATCTCTCAAGCCCAACAATTATAACGATATTGTTGGCAAAATCCTTCTTACATGGCTGTGGCAAAAATGAAATAATAATCACCAAAGTCTTATATTTCAAAATTGTTTGACACAAACATACAGTTGCCAAGGTATTCCAGTTTAACTTACACAAACGCATGCACACTAATCTTGCAAAACTAGATTAAAGAATGTTTATAAATGACATGATGAAAAGAGCAGAAGGTACTTTTATCCGCTAGCAGTTATAGCCAGTTTGTTGACTGTGTTTATCCCTATTTCTTATGAATAAATAAATTATATGTACTTTATTGGTAGCTTTGGCTGAACTACATGAAACTGTATAAAACTCACTAGCATCATACCATAAGATCCAACTATGTGTGGTAAACTTAAATAGATGAGTATTTATGGAAGCAAAATAAATTTTAACCACCTGATAACATAAGCTAAGTCAGTATGCACAATTTCTATAAAAGTAAAAGCCATCTGAATAATTCTGAATTAAAGAGAACTCTTACTAATGAAGAGGTTGCTGCTGGCACACAACTTTGCATTTCATTTCTTTATCTACAAATGCAATGCCTACTGCCCTTGATCAATAAATTGCTTATATTGCATTAGAAAATGGTATACTGCTAATATTGCCATAACTCACCCAGAACTAGATCAGCTATGCAATAGAGAAAGCCTAACTTCCCAAATGGTCCAAAACACTGTTTTAATAATGACTTGTTCAGTGTCACAAAGTAGCTTGATGAAGGTGGAAAAATTCAAACCCTGCATCCTTGCCACAGGCAGTGGCTCAATAACAAACCAAAGTTTTAGTTGCCTGCACTAACAGCAAGAGTAACATTTAACTAAATGCAAAAATTCTTTACAGTTCAATCTTGCTGAGAAAAAACTGTATCACAGTAATATGCAAAAATGACTACATAATGGATGCTGAAGATACTTCTGCCCTTGAAACAATGCACCTGGTAACCCATTAAATGACAAGAGATGTGTCGGGATTCATTTTTGTATAGTACTTATTTGAATCTATGGGAAGGGTGCAGGAATTCAAAAGACAAATATATAAAGCATTTGCTAGCAGCCAGGGATATCCCACAGGAGACATGTGTCCCTTTTCTGGAATAGCCCAGGAGTATTGTCTGATAAAGTAATATGTCAGAATCACATAGAAGCCAAATGAAGGCTGAGAAAATGAAATCACATACTACTGGAAGCAGCTCTTTAACAGCTCATAGCCTTGTTCATCCCCATTAAGTAATAGGCAATCTTTTGTAGTCCAAACACAGTGTATTTCACACTTGTACACCTAAAAAAGTTACATTGAAAATGTATTTATACTTAAAGTATTAACATTCAGCACAGACTTCATCATGCCCAATTGGTTAGCAGCTAAATAATAAGCACACTGCCAATATTAGGGAAACCATGGATCATATCCAAAGAAATGTCTCATATGATGATGCACCTGCAGACCATTAAGGAGCCAGGCCAAATTTCCAGTTGTCCAAAGCACTGTCTGGCTAAGTGACTTGCTGCAGGGCAGGGCAAGAATATTAGACAAAATCAGAAATGGTCTGCAAAACAAGAGACAGATAAGAACAGACTATTCTAAGTCACTTAAAAAGATAACATTTTAGATTTTGCATCAACATGCATTTTGAGAACCATATTGACTATGAAACTGTAAAGAATGACATTGACTAACTGTAATCCTGAGTGATGTACCAAAGAAAGAAAAAATAAATAACGAAAACAAAATAGATTAATAGAGGTCTGGTCTGGTCTGGCAGTTGTTGTTGTGGGGGATTAAGTGTCTTGCCTCCTGCACCTAAGGCACAGGGTATGATTCTCAGTCAGTCTCTTAACTAAACAAGTCTCTCTAAGTGGGATATTTCATACACATGCACATGCACATTTTTTGTCTCAGTGTTTACAGTAAAGCCACCTGCTTGTTCTGTGCAATGGGGCTCCAAAATAATGTTCTATTTCTTTTGATTGCATCCATGCATCCATCCATCCATCTACAACCCCTTTTGCCATTTTTGCACAAGGGGTCAGGGTGTCACTTCAGCAGTGACAATCATCTGGAGCCAAGGTTTAAAAATTCAATGCTCTCCAATGCAAAAATGTTAATCTTCTGCTATGCTGTAGGATGTGTTATTTGTAAGAGTTTGATATACATGTGTCCAATACCTGGAAGTCTCTCATTTGCTGTGCCATCTCTAATCTCTTTCATTGGCAAAGCAGGACAACTTTGTATGTTTTGGATACTGAGAGTGGGAAATCCAAATCCAGCAGCATTTTTTTAATGTTGTAGGAAACATATTTTCTTTTTCAATTATTGTTATGTGGCCAGGCCCCCCATCCAGCATCAGTCCCTAAGCAGCTGACTAGATTACTTAGTGCTGGATGCAGCCCTGCTTGCCACTCTTCACCTCCCAAATCAAGCAGGGGCATACATAAGCACCCTGGTGTCACTACCATTCAGTTGTCAAGACAAGCATTGTAGGATGATAAAGTAGCAGTTTGCTTGCCCTATTTTGAGACACTGAATTATTAATCTATCCTTGCATGAAGTCCTATTTATTATTTGTGAAGAATTAGGTCTCTAGTACAGATGTTTTTAGAGACACTGGTTTTGCAAAGAAATAGAAGGCAAAATAAGGCTATGTCTGCTAAGGCTTGAAAAATGAGCCACAAGTTGCCTTGTGGGCTGATAGGTTATTGAGTTCAAGGATAGTTGTGCTAAGCTATCAGGATAAATAAAGGATTTATGGTGTTCAATGTTTTGGTTAAAAAAGTTGAGGCCTTTCCAGTTTAACAATATGGCTCAGTTTCTATGTAACAAAGGGGGCATTGTAATCAATGATGGCTGAAAAAATGGAAGGGTATGGTGATAGGATGACCTCTTTAGATCTTGAAGATATTTACTTGGAAATGAACTGGGCCAGATAGAAGTATTTCCTCACTATGGTGGAACTATGATGATAAAACTAGAGAAAGTGAGAGAGAGAAAGAGTTGCCTATATATGTACCGAGATCTTTTTGAACATATCTGTCTGAAGATACTTATAACATATATGGTGAGAGATGCTTTTTTCCCAAATACTGCTATGCAATATTTTTGCATTTAGCGTAAGGCTTTCTTAGTACACCAGGTGTTTGCATATTCCAGCCCTTGTTAGTGTAGTTTAATATCAGTGGCTGAATGGATAACTATATTCAGCTTGCAGTCATCAGTAAACTTAATCATACATCTGGCATATTGGCTTGAATGTCTCCACAATAAAAGCAAAACAGCAGAGGGCCCAACACAGATCCTTGTGGTACCACCCTTGTTGCAGTTTTCCATTTACAGAGAATACCAAAAATTTCACAACCTGACATCTGTTGAATAGTCAGTTTGCAATCCAGTGGACAATGGAGGGCTTTACATTACATTTGTCTTATTTTTCAATAATTTCAATATGGAGGATAGCATCACACAACTTGCCTAGGTCAAGGTAAGCAGTATGCACAGAGCAGCCATCCTCACAGCCTCTGAAGGTCTTTTCAAAGATTTTTTTATATTTTGGAAACAGGACCAGCTCTTTACAAAACTGGGGGGGGGGGTCTAGAACATTTTACTTGCCTAAGTATGCTTAAATACCTTCTGCTACAATGTGGTCTATGGCTTTGAATATAATGTTGGTGAGGTTGATCGGTGCATAATCTGGTTCTATAGAGGGGGTCACACTCATGTATGAAAGTCACAGTGGGTGTTTTCTATGCATTAGTCACAAATCCTTTCATTGAACAGTTTAAGTAGAGGCTTGGATAGTTTGAACCTGCTTCTGATGAGAAAGCAGTCTGGTATGTTATGTGGTCCCACAGATGTTTTATGTTTAGCCATTGAGAACAATTTTAAGACTTATTCCAAGGAGATTTCACGGAAAACTAAATGTCCAAGGATTGTTGGAACAGCAATGTGGGTAGGTAGGTTAAAGTTAGCACTAGTTTGGCTGTATTGAAATCAGAATGTGAAATATTGTTATGAATGAGTTCACTACACTGTGGGACGTAAGTCCTTATTTTCAAGAAATAACGAAAGAATTGCCTATAGTTTGCTATCTGTCATGACCTCAAGCTCATACTCTGCATTGCATTTTCTGGCAGTTCTCTTAACTTGTTTATTTCTTTGTGGTCTTGAGTTGGAGATTGGTTCATAAGTGTATACTAAACTATCGACCACTAGGGCCTTTGTAAGCCTAGCCAAGCATTCCAATTGTATTTCATACGTTTACGTGCCTTACAGGTTATTTTAAGGGGTATATGTAAGCAAGGGCCCCCTGGCTATTAGAGACACAGTTGCTAGACCCAGGACTGATTTCCAGTTTCCCATCCACTGGTCCAGGTTTCTCTAGAATAAGTTTAAGTCTGGCCATGCATCATGGTCTGTTGACCATATACTCCCATGCTGACAAATATTGTAACTCCTTGGAATGACACCAAAAACTAAGTCAATCATTTAAGCCACTCATCTTTTGTGATGGTAGAATGCTGCTCAATGCCAGGCACATATCAGCCTGGGATATATAGTCCAAGAATGCCATACTGTATCTCTTCCTATAGTCCAGAGAGGTATGTCTCGGGTGATTTACACCCACATAAACTATGACTGAGTTATACTAGTACTCATGGTCTAATCACTTGAGTGCTTATGTAATTTGCTGGATTCTGGACCCTGATAGCCAACTGTCTGTGATTTTCCCCTCATCCATCCTGGTGAACAGAACAGCTGTATGTCTCACAATGGAGTCTCTATGATTAAAATGTTGAGGCTCCAAAGGGTGTGGCTGTATGTGTTGTGTTTTGTTCTGTTTTAGTGGAGCTCTGAGGATTCTTTTTGAAGAACAAATGTCTAGCATGTCTTTGGGGTTTAGGAAGGTTACTTTTAAGTTTCTCAGCATATGTTAGTCTTTGTGTGAGGTCAGTATCATGTGTCATGGGTATAATGCTTACATTACCAACAATATGATTGTTATTTTGAATGCTTTTGTGTGAGAGTCTTGTCTTCAGTAACATTGTATAATTACATCCCCTCACATACTGAATCTGCTTCCTTAAGGATTAGTTGATTGTCAATGAACAATTCCTACATTGTCCTAGGATGCCCATGACTACCAAGTTGACAGATGAAAAATTGAGAAAAATACTCATTTATGGTGTCAGATCTTTTTTACATGAACTACAAAGAGGTGGTACACTGTGCTAACTAGTGTGCTGTAAGCATAGAAACTACAACTAGGCTATGTATGACTGAAATCATGTGACAGTACTCCTGAGCAATCAAACAAGTTGCTTTTTGCACAGCTGAGCACTTGATACAGTTACTGGGGAAGATTTATAGGTAAATTTAGTTTCTAAGTGCCTGCATCTATATAAGGCACTGCAAAATGACACTGTACAATGATTAGTGGAGTTTATAGACTCAAGAAAAGTGATTAAACCAACTATAAAGCTATCTGGTCAATCAAACAATATCACATTACGCATCCCTGTGTGTCTCTGAATTCAGACATACCAGGGTACCTTCCTGCCTACACTAAAATTGCAGTCGAAGTCTTTTTAATGTAAAAACAAGCACACTACAATTAGCCAAAAGTCTAAATGTACGAGAAAGAAATCAAAATACTAGATATAAGTAATAACAAGGCAATTCAAATGCATCAACGTTAGCAATGAGGAACACACACTTGAAGACAATTGCAAAGCACACTTACAGTCTTCTATCAGTGTTCCAACTTGTGTTCACAACACAAGTATTATTTTAAAGCACTTTCACCAGTTTCTCTTACAAACGTGAAGGGGATTCTCGGATTTTTATGCTAATATGTTCCAAAGTGATACTTCATACTATTGATCAGACACATCATAATCTGAGCAATTCGTCTTGACATTAACTTGATCATTCGACAACAAATGTAAGTAAAAGAGTTGCAATGAAGTACAAATAATGATAATCCAATGTAAAGATCAAACATATACACTAAACTACACACAAATAATAAGTCATGCATCTAGCCTGTATTTTTACAAGGGTGCAGTATGTAACATAGGGAGTTGCACCCACATAACCCCTTTTTTATATACCTCAACTTTTGAGGTTACTGCATCTCGGACAAAAGAGAAATCTGGGAGGCTGCAACTTTGATTTTCTGGGATTAAACCCAGTATCTGCTCGCTAGTAATGTCAATTACGGGTGTACCAATAACAAGAATGGCAGCCAGTTCACATATAGCAGCATTTTTAAATATAATTTACTGTGTGCTGCTGACTACATATCTGCTTGGTATTGATAACAGGCGAAAACTTTGCAAGTATTCAATGCTGTATGTACATTTTGTAATCTGCGTCAGTTTTATATTCTTAAAATGCATGTGAGATTTTTCATTAATTAAAATATAGGCAAGGAACAACACAATGGTGCAGCAGATAGTGCTGTTGATTAAAAGCAAAGGGTTCTCTGATTCAATTCTCAACTAGAATATCCTCTGTTTGGAGTCTACGTGTCCTTCCTGTGTTCTGTGTAGGTTTTCTCCAGTTGCTCTGGTTTCTGCCCACATTCCAAAGACATTCAGTAGGTGGATTGGATGCTCTAAATTGGTCATAGGTTTGAATGTACATTTGTGTGTCTGTAGTACGGAAGAACTGCCCAAGCAGGGCTAGACACCCAGCAGTGTGAACTTTAGCTCTAGCTGATGTCACTGTTGAAGTGACACCCTGACCCCATGTGCAAAAATAGGCAAATAGGTTGTGGATGATTGAATGGATTAATAAAATGAGCAGAATAAGAATAACAGATTCTTACTTTTTAAAGTATAATGCAAAGAAAATTTCTTAAGTGTGACATGGGAACAACATGTTCACTATAATCCTGAAAAAAAAGAAAAAAAAATGTTTGCATGGAATGCTTCATCACTTATCATATTAAAATCTTAAAAATGCTCTACAACTTATACATTTACCTAATATTTTTAGTTTTGGTATTATACACAGAAATTAAATTTGTATTCAGTATGATTTAATAATGTATTTATTTAATTCATTAATGAATGTTCTTCAAAGTTAACCACCATCTACTTTCGTTGCCACCCCTTGTCTTTCAGACTCAGTGAATCTGAATTCACCACCCCTTGACTAACTGGCACTAATTCAGGGCCATTGATGTGATTAAGGAATTTTTTTTTGTCTAGAGTGAAACAGTTGACAAAAGAATGCCTTCTCCTTTTTAGATTGAATCCTTCACTATCTGTGTTTGTGTCATCCAAGTGATGTGCCTGAGGACATACACCCCATTTCCCAACATGGGCACACACATCCTCCCTGCTACATCATAATGTACCAGAACTACTAACTGGACTTAGGTCACATGGACAATAGCCAGGGTTTTATCCCTGCATCCCTCAGGTACAGGCTTAACCTTACATTCCAGAATTTTATATTACATTTGCTTAATGCGTGTAGGAGACAATAATCCTGTCTAAATGGATAACATACTTTCTTTCCTCCCTTTCTACTTTTCCTCTTAGCCTTTTTCCACATGGTCCATGCCATATTAAATTTGTTGTTAATTCCATCTCTACAATCTATTCCAGTAGGCTATCCCTTCAGTTCACAGTCCACTCTATAAAAAGAGTACATTTTAATCCCAGCACTGTAGCATAAAGTGATTAGTCCTGAATATGAAGCAGAGAAGTCAAGACTGATTAACAGATGGGGTTAAGAAGGTCCATACAGGGCAAGTGGGAGTAAGTGCCTGATGCTGAGTGACCATCCTGGAGGGATGGCGGTGGTCTGTGCTGAAAAACTAACATCAACTAGGGAGAAAGAGATACAGAAAGAGAGAGAGGTATGCCACGCCATGTGCAAAGGTAGCCTACATGAGGCATAGTAAGGAATGTGACATGAATGTCCTTGCAAGAAAGTGTAGCAAGCCTTCATTTCAGCTAACATTAGGCAGGGTTATGCCCATAATTGCAACAAAAAAAAGACAGTGGCTGCCTGTATAATGGACTTTGCAATTGGTTCTCACTTTACAAGGAATGAATAGGCTAAATGATTGTAAAGGCCTGATGGATGGCAGGCAGAGCAGTGGTAAGACTTATAAATATAAAATTAAAAAAATGCTCATTTGGAGATTCTGGCAATAGTTATTTCTTAATGGGCAGGTTTAGGTCCCTCATAAGAAAAAATGCAATGGGTGTCTTTATGATAGCTTCTGCATTTAGATCTTTTCCTATGTGGAATAAATGGGCTGATAGATCACAAAGGCTGATGGTAGCAAGCAGGGGGATGGGTATAAAATGTGTACATATATATATATATATATATATATAAATATATAAATATATATATATATATATATATATATATATATATATATATATATATATATACTTTTAGAGATTCAGGGAAATGTTAGGGATGGGCCTCCTCCTTCATACTTTTTTCTGAATGTATTAACTGATAGATTCACATTTCCCTGACATGATCTTGCTCTCCACTATCCTATCTCCTTCTCTCTTTTATGTTTTTTTGAGAAAATAGCTCTAGCTCTTCTAAACTCTGTCAATATTCCTGCACATTAATTTCAGAGACAATTTGGGTGGCTTCCTCTGGACTTCTTACAGCATCCTAAAGTTCTTTTATTTAGATGTCCCCTGGAACTGCATGCAGTACTTGAGGTGTGGTCTGAGCTAAGGCTATATAAAGTGCAAGCTTTGCATATTTTCTTTATGAATATATTACCTAATGAGGATTTGATATTGTCGTCTTGGTTAAATGGGTTTCGCTGATATGGGGTTTCGACATCATCAAGTATACCCATATATATATATATATATATATATATATGTAAATGGGGTTGCATTTCTGTGTTTCGAAAGAACGAGCTTTCGACAAACAGAAGTAGACCCATATATATATATATATATATATATATATATATATATATATATATATATTTATACATAAACACATGCACACACAAACACATAGTCTAAACTCATGGATGTGTGTGTATTTATCTATATCTGTAAATAATTATAAATATCTCTAGGCTGAATACATCATTCAAAAACAATCATAAAATGTCAGTTCTATTTCCCTATGGACTATCATGGAAACTGTAATAAAAAATAAAAAATATAAAACACCCCAAATAATAGACCTCATCTAGTCAGCACTCAAAACACTAATTAAAAAAACAAAATTTAATGTAATATAAATTCAGGCAATTCACTTCAACAGGAAAATGTGGGATATTAATCAATCATGCATGAATGCAAGCTACACATTACAAGTCAACCAACATAGTATACTTCACCTAAATAAAACTGAAATCACTTCTATATGCCAGGGGAAAAAACTTAATAAACAGGATGGTCATTCAACTAAACAGTCTCACAGCTCCTGAGTGTCAAAGAAATCAAAAGAGAAAATAAAGTTCACCAGTAAAGACAGACAATTCATAGTGCATTATGCAAAAAGATATTGATCCCACCTTCTTGGAATAGTTCGTAGCTTCATTAGAGGGAAAATGGGATTTGTATTTAATTGACTTCCTATATTTCATAGGTTCATAGGTTCATACTAGGCTATCTGCCCTTGGACATTTATAAGCCTAGCCTGAGTGTGTTTGGCTTTCGCCACCCTTTAATTTGAGTTTGCTGTGCCCTTTTTAAGGTTTGTTTACTGTGCCTCTGTCTAGTAGTGACAGAGAAGTAATCCCCGGGGTAAACCTATGATCTCTCATCCACTCATCAAGATTCCTCTTGAAGAGAGCCAGTGAGGTGGTCTGCCTAACATGGACTGGGATTTTATTCCAGAGTGAAGGGAGCCTTTGGGTTATGAATCTATCCCTCCAGCATGTTCTATTTATTTCTGTGCTGAGGTTCAAGTCCCTAGAGCTCATGGTTCTAAGGGATTTAGATTTTCTGAGGTGGAGCATGTCCATTAATTCTGGGTTGGACATAGCTTTGTATGTCAGGCATAGATCGCCTCGAAGTAGGCGGTATGCAACTGAGTAGAGCTGGAGTTTTTTTAACCGGGCAGCATATGGGATTTGTTTGAGTCCCTTGATCCTCTTTGTGAGGTACTTTTGGGGTCTTTCTAGTTGTTGCAGGTGTCGGGTAAGGTACATCCCAAAAGGGGCATTGTATTCTATGATGGGCCTGATGAGGGATGAATAAAGGGGTACTATTACCTCGCTTGATCTGGATGCGAATCCTTTCGTAATAAGGTGGGCTATGTAGAAGGTCTTTCTAACCACTTTGGCAATGTGGTTGTCAAAGGAGAGATTGCTATCAACTTGGGTCGCCAGGTCTCTAATTACTTCTTCCGTACTTAATGGGTTACCACCTATGTGGTAATTTGTGGGCACTTTGTTTTTGCCAAAGGGTATGACTATGCACTTTTTGGCATTTAGCTTTAGGCCACGGCTCTGGCACCAGTTATCCGTCTCTGTAAGACCTTTTTGGAGGATGTTCGTATCAGCTGGAGAGTTAATTATGGCACCCAGTTTGCAGTCATCTGCGAACTTGGTCAGCCATAGTCCTCGCGTGTTGGCCTGTACCTCAGAGAAGTATATGCCAAACAAGAGAGGTCCCAGGGCAGAGCCTTGTGGGATGCCACTTGTAATCGGTTTCGAGTCTGACATGGCTCTGGCAACTCTGACTCTGTGGGTTCTGTCTTTGAGCCAGTTAGCAACCCATCTTGTGACATAGGGGTTTATATTTAAGCTGGATAGCTTATCTATGATGTCCAAGTGGGGTATTGTGTCAAATGCCTTTGCAAGGTCCAGATAGGCTGTGTGGACTACCTTCCCTTTATCTATGGCCTTGGTGACTGTTTTGAAAAAGTCAACCAGGTTCAAGTGGCAGGATCTGCCTTGACAAAGCCGAATTGGGTAGGATCTAGTGTCTGTAGGTCCCCAATGTCTTTGTCTATGAGTTCCCTGATGATCCTCTCCATGGCCTTGCAGATAAGGCTAGTCAGGCTTATGGGGCAATAGTTACCAGGGTCCGTTGAGGAACCACCTTTGTGGAGTGGGACCACTGTTGCTGTATGCCATTCTTTGGGTACATATCCTGTAGTGAGGCTGAGATTGTACAGCAGTTTTACGTGAGGGTTTAGTTCTTCCTGGAGTTCATGTAGGACGCAACCCGGGACACCGTCTGGTCCCATTGAAGCAGTGTTTTTTGCTTTGGAGAGGGCGGCATTCACCTGAGCATCTGAGATGTTAGGGAGGCTGCACTCTGCTGGGATAGATATTTGCTCTTTTGGGGGGGAAGGGGGGAGAAGTTTGCACTGAACCTGTCTGCCAGGATGTTGGCAATGTCTGTGGGTTCAGTGTATTTTTTGTCATTTAGAATCAACTCTGAGCATATCTGGGAGTTGCATCCCAGGTTCCTAACATAGCTAAAGAACGCCTTGTGATTTTCTTTAGTGTCCTGTGCAATTTTTCTCTCGAAGCTGGCCTTGGAGGATTTTATGAGGGATCGTAACTTTTTGCTAGTACTGATAAGAGATGCCTTCCCTTTTAGGGATTTTGCTCTATCATGTAGTAGCTTCCTCCTTCTGTTGTACAACTTATTTATGGCTGGGGTCCACCAGACTGGATGCCTGCCTTTGGATGATTGGGTCTTGGTTTTGTTTGGGATAGCATGAGCCATGCATTCTTGGAGGTGTCCATAGAATGCGTTTATATTGTATTCTGTGGTTTGGGCCGTAGTCTCCACTGGCCTGTGGGCCTTGAAGAATTCCACCTCGGTTTTGAGAAGTATGAATTTCGCTTTTGAGGTTTTTCACTGTGGTTTCCGGGCTGAGGGAGGGGACGGGTTTTGGATATCCAGTGAAATTACTTTATGGTCTGATTTTACCAATGAGGGGTATACTTCTGCTGTGGAGCGTAGGATCCCCATGTTGGTGATGATCAGGTCAAGTATGTTTTCCCCTCTTGTGAGCATTGTGACTAGTTGTTCCATGGCATTTGAGTTTATAAATTCCAGGAACCTTTGGGCTAGGGTGTTGGGGCTTGAGTAATGCTCCCAGTCTATGTTTGTGTAGTTGAAGTCACCCAATATAATGGTGTTTGAAGAGATCTTCATGTTCTCCAATGTATTCAGGAATGCCGAGTGGGATTCCTGATTTTGAGATGGTGGTCTGTAGCATGCTATAAACTGAAAGGCAGTTTTTCCCACTGTTAGTTGCACATGGATGGTTTCTGATGCTTCGTGCAATGCCACTAACCTGGAGGTGTGGGTATCCTTGATGAATATGAATACTCCCCCTCCTTTTGTGGTTCTGTCCATGTTTTGGGGCCGAAAAGCATGATATGAGGTATAACCTGGTAGTGCGGGGGTGCTCTCTGGAGCCTTGAACCAGGTTTCTGTCACTGCGCAGATGTTGATGTTCTCCATACTGAGGAGAGCTTCAAGTGCATGCATTTTGAGGTTTAGACTTCTGGTGTTTAGCAGCATTACCCATAGTTTCTTGTTCTTTGTGTTTTCTATGGAGGTGGGTTTGTCTTTTGAGCCTTGCCTAAAAAGGCACTATGGGGGTGGCAAGAGCCTTTGCCAGTATCCGAAAGCCCAGGGGTGACAGGTGCAAGCCATCCCTAGCGAAGCAACGTGGCTTGTCAAGCATGTCATCCCAGGCTGACAGGCACTGGATCCCCTTTGAATGACACCAAAATTTTAGCCAATTGTTAAAATCAATGATTTTGTCTTTATACTGTGGCATCATTCTAGGTGAGGGTAAGATGCTGCTCAAGGTCAGGATCATACCGGCCTGGGCTACATGATTGGAGAGCTCCTCTATGTCTCTTTTCATGTAGTCGAGGGAGGTACATCTCAGGTCATTCACACCAGCATGTACTATGACAGAGTCATATTTGTACTTGCTTTGGAGTGACCTGAGTGCTTGCGTTATGTGGCAGATCCTAGCGCCCGACAGGCAGCTCACTGTGACCTTCTCCTTGTTCAGCCTGGTGAGCAGGACGTCAGTGTGTCTGACTATAGAATCACCTATTACAAGTGTATCAGGTGTGTTTTTCAGCCTTAAACGCTGTGACTGTTTGGCACACTGACTTTGTGAGCTATGTGTTGCACTTGTTTTGCTGTGGGATAGCATTTGCTTGGATGTCTGCTTTGGAGGTCTCTGCTGCTTAGGTAGATTTTTATTTAGAGCCTCTGAGTATGTTTTTGTGTGTTTATGTGTTTGGTTTGCTGTTGTGGTAGGACTATGTGAGACTGGATTAGTTTTGTGTGAGGTTACCTTCTCCTGCTGACTGGTTACACCAGTTCTGAGGTGAGAGAGCTCAGCCTCCAGTTTGGCTATATGGTTGCATCTCTCGCATATGTTTGAACCTGTTTGGAGGAGGAGAGGGTTGTCCATGTACATGAGGCAGTTGTAACATTGCCTCAAGATTCCCAGATTCACCAGCTGGACTGGAAAGGAGACCATTAACTGACCTTTGGACATGCTAGAGTAGTAAAGGGAACTCTTTTATCACTTAATTAAAAAGGACCAATAGGGGACAAGGTAATTGTGGAGAGTGTATGAGGATGTAGTACTTTTAGTTTATTAGTGCAAGATTGTAAGATTGCTTGTTTGGGCAAGTGCAGGGCCTTAGATTTGAG